>NC_088837.1:16435095-16687595 GCF_904066995.2 Poecilia reticulata | reverse complement strand
TGGTTTGGAGGAAACTTTTTCAAAAAAACTGTTTATTTCTCATAGAGCCATGGTTCACTCTTGTTTTAAAATGTGAAGGTCTGAATCAAGTTGCCAGCTCTGTCACAAATACTTTTAATTTATACAGAAGCACTCAGATTAGATGTAAAATTAGGCCTGAAGGAGAGTTTACCTGCCTCTTTAGCTGCTTAATTTTACTACGAAGACTGCATGTTTTTACTAGATATATTAAACACAATTGTCAACCTTATTTGCTTTGAGGAGCAGCATCTCCACAGGACAGACTCGTTTTGAGCCGGATTAAGGCATGTTGTCTGTCGCAGTATGGTGACTTGCGTTTTAGGATTCAACATGAAGCCACTGTTTCACTCTTTCTACAATATAATCTTACTCACTGTTTATTGTACCTTCAATGTCATGGAAGATTTCACCAAAATGACTCTACCAGAACAAGCTGTTCGTTCCATCTGTTATAAAAGCTGATAAATTTACACAAAATAGTCACCGTTAAAGAGAAAGTGACTAATTCTGCTCCTTTGAGGTTTTCAAAAACTTTTAACAAAGTCTTTGAAACTTCAGAAGCTGGAAACATATCTGCTGCTCTCTGATGTAATCAACCCAGAACAACAGGGAAGGTCAGTTTCTCTCCTTTCTGATAACACTCAGAGGTAAACACAGGTTATTAATCAGCACATTATGTGGTTGTCTCTGCAAGGAGGTTATTATTGGAGTTGAAATGGAAAGGAGAGTGTGTGGTTAACGTTGTAGGAAACACTGAACTCTTTCAATCGCGATTTAAAAGTGACACTTTAGCTGCTTTAGCTGATAATGACAAAAATGAGTAACAATTGTGTGATTAGCATGGTATCAATGTAAAGGATCAAATTATCGCTGTGTTTTTTTTTTTTCCCCCTGCAGGACCACAGTTGTGGACGCCACTAAAGTTGCCAGGTTGTGTCGACATTCCTGCAGTTGTCTGCTGAACTGAGCATTCACCTCGCCCAAGGCAGTGGGCTTGTCCTGCTGTTGTTCTCCCCTTTGCCACACGTGAGACACTGCAGCCATCATGCAGAGTTCATCGCTTCGCCGGCAGATGAAAAACATGGTCAACAACTACACGGAGGCCGAGATCAAGGTCCGAGAGGCCACCTCCAACGACCCATGGGGACCCTCTTCCACCCTCATGGGTGAAATTGCAGACTTGACCTACAACGTGGTGGCCTTCACCGAAGTCATGGGAATGATTCTGAAGAGGCTGAACGATCACGGCAAAAACTGGCGCCACGTTTACAAAGCGCTCACGCTACTAGACTACCTGGTCAAAGCGGGCTCTGAGCGTGTGGTCAAATCGTGCCGGGACAACATATACACCATTCAGACGCTTAAAGACTTCCAGTACATAGACCGAGACGGACATGACCAGGGCATTCACGTCCGAGAGAAGGCCAAGCAACTGGTGGCTTTGTTGAAGGATGACGGGAAGCTGAAGAGCGAGAGGAGCCAGGCACAGAAGACTAAGTCACGGGTAGGGAGAGGCAGCGCTGGACGCCACGGCGGGGACGACTTAAACAGATGCAGATCACCATCGTATAACTGTGAGTTGCCCCGATTTTTACAAAGCACGTGAATATTTACCTCAAGATGTCTTATCAGTTGGTAAAAACTGTCCCGAATGACACCTGAACGGCATGCGACCCGTCATTGTTAAGGAATGCACACATGACGAGTCATAACATCATCAGATAGATACTGTGATTGGGCTGTTTATTTTTAACACTACGTATGGATTTCTGCCGACTTCTTACTTGTGAATCTTTACCGACATCCGATTGATTCCACTCTGATACTATCTTCTCAGGACATGTTGATGAAGCACTTGGTCTTCTTGCTGTGGTAAAATGTCAGTCAGACTCGCCCATCACAGCTGGACGTCTGCATTCCTTTCATTCTCCTTAACCGTCATGTCAGCTAAACTGGATTTACAAAAGAAAGGGGCCCAGCTGGTGTCCGTCAGATATGAAACCTCAACTGTGATGACAGTACTGCCGTAATCCTAGTTGGTGGCGTACAGTGCCTAGCGAAAGTGTTCATTCTCACTGAACGCAAACTTTTAATTTCTGTCAATATGTAAAGTGGGGTGAATATTAAGCTTTTTTTTTTTTTTTTTTAAATAAAATGTTAAAAAAATGAAAAAGTCACTCTTACTCGACACTTTAGGTATAGACACTTTGGTTTGTGTCTCTACCAGCTTTGCTCATCAAGAACCTGAATTGCTTAATTATAACTATTGAATGGAGAGCATATGCGAATATTAATTCTTACCACAGATTCATAACTGTATCTGTCCCTGATCTTTTAAGAGACAGTAAGGCTATGCTCTGAAGTATCATACTGTAGCTCTGGCTCTAAGTTAAGAATTATTACCCTGCTAGAAGGTGACCTTTGCCCCAGTCTCAAGTCTCCCTGCAGCCGCTAACAGGGTTTTTTTTCCCAGGATTTAACTTGCATTTAGCGCCACCCTCCTTCCAGTCGAGTCTGATAAAATGCTTCTTTCCCTGCTGAAGAAGGATCTCCATCACCTTGTTTCTCCTGGTATGCGTAGGGGAGAGTTGCAGAGTTAGCTGTATGTAGGTCAGAAAGTTCAGTTTTCATCTCATCCAACTAGAACACCTTCCACATTTTTGCTGTGTCCACTGCAAACTGGACTTTGATTTTTAATTTTTTTTTTCCTTGCCACTCCTCCATAAAGGGCAGATTTGGTGAAGTTCATAATTAGTAGTTGCCCGCCGGATAGATTCTCTATTTAGGTGACTTCTAATTAAGGCAGCTTATTGCACTGGATTTTATTTAGCGATATCAGAGTAGACGGGGAACAGTGGGATAAACACTGAATCAGAGTCAGATTTGGCTGTAAAAACAATGATGAATCAACATCAAACATAATCGACTATTTCAGTGTGTTTTTAGTGACAGTAATCAATATCTAAGCCAAGTGACCTCTCAATGTTGATTTAATTGCCGTTTGGTTTTATAGACAAACAAAATCTCACTACAAACACTTTTTACTTCAGATTTTTTCCTTGTACTGAACAGTTTCCCTTTGCTTGATCTGCAGAAAGCTTTGATGTCACTGATTTATCAGCGACTGCAAACAACTCAAACCACATGATGTGAAAACCACAACCCCCTTGTAAACATGTTTTTCTGTGGTATATAATTATACTTTAGAGCTCATGTTGTCTATATGGTTTTTATAAAGGTTGTTGCAGCAGATCTTTGTTTTCATAAAACACCACTTTCCTCTGGTGATTTCCTCAGCTTGTTTGATGAAATGAACAAAGATGTGTCCTCAGATTGTATCTCAATGTTTACTAATCAATTTTCCTTTTGTCCAGGGAGTCTTCGATATTCCTCGCCTGTACTTATCTGGGCTTTAAGCTTTGGGTTTTGATGCTACAGGATTGGTTTGTTTCATCCTGTCAATACCAGTTAGCATTGATTTTTTTTCCCCCTCCCCAGATAGAAATCCATTCACAATTGTTTTCTACATCTGGGTAATCCTAGGAGGGTGGAGGGGGAGCTGGTGCCGATCTCCAGCGGTCAAAATGCTGACGGATGATGTAAGGGTTAGGATGATAGCGGATATTCATTTTCAGCAAGTAATTCAGATCAGATTGAGCAGCAGTAATCTGGCAATGATTGGCTTCAGAGATCTCAGTTTGCCAGCATTCGGCCTACGTCCTTATTTTAGCCCAGTGACCTACAGCCTGGCACCCGGGCTGGTACAGTGCCAAACTTTCCTCAGTGAGTTCCCCAAATCTACACATGCGTTCTGAGACCCTCTCAGAGGTTTCGGGGTAACAAGGTGGGCCCGAATCCAAATCCGATGCATCCATTTCTCTCCCCCCAACCAGCAACCTCACTCTCCACACAGCAGCGCCATTGTTTTCGGCCCAGGCAGAACTGGGCAGGCTGTGGCGAGCCATGCCAGCTAAGGCCCTAAACAAGAGCCAACGGAAAATTAACATGCAACAACAGTTCTGGCTCTTTCCTGACCTTAAAAATCACCCTGTGTGGTTTTGTTTCCCTTTTTTTTTTTTCGTCGGTAAATCTTTCTGCCTCCCAAACACGTGTTCCCAAATCTTTGATAAAACTCGACTCTGCTCTGTCTGTCCTTCTAGCCTCCCTTGCAGCCTCCCCTTCATCTCGATTTGACCCAGACCTCGAACAAGCCATTCCAGCGTCTACTGGAGAAGAGGAGCTGCAGCTGCAGCTGGCTCTGGCTATGAGCCGAGAAGAAAGTGAAAAGGTACCTCTAACGGACATAACACACACACACCCGCGCGCGCATACACAAGCAGAATACAAAACTCCTGCCTTTCCAGCACACATGTCGGACAGAGAGAGATTTCTTAGCTGCACTAGCTGCCTTCTAAAATTGCTTCACCCTCGTAAAACATTAAACAGCTCCTGCTCCCTCACTTCTCCCGCCTGTCGTCCGCGCCACCATTTCCTAGAGATGAAAATGACGCAATTGTACGCTTATCAGTGATGGGACTTTGACCAATCAGTGTGAGTGATGCCGAAGAATGAGTAATCTGAGAGTGAGCGAGCGAGGAGCCAAACAGGAAATGTGCATCGATCCACTCCTGAGGACCCACATTCCGCATTAGTCTGCATAGCAAGGGCAGCGTTTGAGACGTTTATATGCTAGTTTATGCTAAAAAGGTTTAGGCCAAGTCAAACAAGGTGAGCTCTACAATAATGAGAAATTTATTAACGCATATTTCCTTTTTGTGTTTTAAAAACAAAAACATAAAAAAACAAAACTTATTGCATTGTTTAAATGATTTCCCCATGAACTCAGTGATAAAATGCTTGGAATGTCTCCTTTTGATCAGTCTCCTCCTAATCATTCCTACTCGACTCTAGCCACCTCCCACAGTGGGAATTGATGAGCAACTCAGCTCCAGATCGCAATGAAACTCAGCAAAGAGGAAGCGCAGAAGTAAAAGTAAACCTGGACCAGGGATGAGCCTGCTTTGTCTTGCAGCACTTCACCTGTTGCTCTGCAACAACCAGCTCCATGCACTCTCCCCCACTTCTCTTCCCCTATAGATCTGACTCATAATATCCATCATTCCGTCACTTTTTAAACTAGACGAGGTCATCTTTCTCCAAAGATTAACCACCCGACTCATAATATCCATCGTTTCGTCACTTTTTAAACTGGACAAGGTCATCTTTTCTCCAAAGAATAACCACTCTAACCTCATCCTTCTTTACAAACTAACCACTAGATTTCTGCTTGTAATTCCACTTGGTTGAGGTCAATGCATCAGATACTCTGGCCTGGTGCTGAAAGGATTGAACCCTTCACCTTTATTTGAATGTTTACTCAGTAAAATTGCATGCAGTCAATAAAGAGGATGTCCAAGCTTTGTTTTGCTCCGATCGTAATTTAAATCATGCTTACTTCCTCCAACAGCCAGTGAAGCGTGCCCCTCCTCCCGCTGTGGAAATGGACGAGGATGCCCAGCTCCAGTTAGCCTTGAGCCTGAGCAAGGAGGAACACCAGCAGGTAGTCATCACTGTTTAACTTTTGGTCAACTTTTAACTTCCTGTTAACCCTTTAGGTTATCAAATGATATGTTTTCGGCTGCATTTCAACAGATCATTTGGTCTATTTTTTATTCGGCTTTTATGTGTCTATGCTAACACACTGCAACACAATGGATCTGCATTGTGACAGTGATGCGCCGCACTCTCTGCACTATTTAACCAGAGAGCGCTCCACTTTGTGCCAACTGTGTGACCGGCCGCCCCCGGACCGCGCAGAGTCATAAATATAGGATAATGTGACAATATGTGCATTGCCCAAAGCCGTCCTGCTGAAAGGCATCCATGTGTCTGTTTTTAGGAGCAGCGCACTCGCCGAGGAGATGATTCTGATCTCCAGAAAGCCTTGAGGAGAGCAAACGTGAAATGGAGGGAAAAGGCGGGTATGAATAGTTTTGACATTTTGTTGCCTTATAGAAAGTAGAGGGTGATAATTTTAGATGCATACAGACTCTTTACTAAAAGAAAGTTATTTATTAGACTAAAACCTAAAGTTGTATTATGCCATTGATAAAAATTACAACATGTAAAATAACCTACAAAAGTGTTCTAAAACAATAGAAATAATAGGTTTATCACATGTTTATTTTTCTTATTTGTGTCTTCAGACGGCCTTCATGGACCTGGTTATATTTTTGCGGCACCTAAAGATGCACCGCCTAGTGACATCCGCTGGATAACACGTCACACCAGGCAGCAGCTGGGGCCAGGCCACAGACCCCTGGACTCTCTAGGTGAGCCTTGATACATTTAACAATCTATTCTGCATCAAAGAATGGCCAAAACATTGACTTATTAGATGTTATTAGACTGCAGAGACACACCTTAAGGAGTTGCAGCTGTGATTGAAATCAGAAGTGGCTATAGGAAGTACTGATGGAAGAGAATAGTTGTCAAGTAATGTAGTAATCGATTAATTGTTAACTGGATACAAACTCAAAAAAAGGCTATTTGATGAAGAACAACCTACTCAGAGCAGTAACTAGGCCAAAACTGTACAATAGAACTATGTTCCACTTTGTGTTGATTTATAAAAAGAAAATAAAAAATCCACATATCTATTTATGTTTGTAAACATAACAAAGTGAGAAAGGTTTGAAGGGTATGAATATTTTTGCAATTGTGTCAAAATATTCTTGCGCAATCAGTGTTTTTCTTACACAGATATACCTTTGTAGGTGCATTGTGTAGTCAGACTCTTTGTTGATGGTAATTTTTTCCCTCCATTTTGCTGACGAAAACATGTTTTACTGCCGTTTCCTCAAAAAAAGACAAGACTCCAAGAGCTGATTCCCCCTGGATGGCGCCACCTTCCCAAAGCCCCCCACCACCGTGGGAACCTCCAGCGTACCCCTGGGATGCGCTCCAAGACAACATCTCCAACCCCAAAGCCCAAGATTGGACTTCTGGTAAGTGTGGGTCGTCAGACACACTCGTACATCTCAAAAAAAGTTAAGTAAAAACGTCACAAGTTGTGGCTTATCCGCAGCGTCCTCTGGAGTTGATCCGTTCTTAGCTCCGTCTGACAAAACAGCCGCTAAAGGAGCATTCATGCAACCCCCATTTCGAAGTGGAAGCCCTTCAGGTAAAGTTTGTCTTTCACTCAGTCTGTACCGGGTTTTGTGTGTCCCACATTCTTACGTTGCCGCTTATCTCTCCTGCTAGATGGGGATCTGTTTGACGAAGCAATGGATGGCGGCCGTGCTAGTATTAACGGTCAAGATGAGGACAGTTCTGACCTCTTCAACATGTCTGGTCTTAGAGACAGCCTTGCCAACACTAAGCCTCGTACATGCAGGACACCGGAGTCATTCCTCGGTCCGTCGGCTGCTTCCTTGGTAGACCTTGATGTGCTCATTCCAACAAATCCTACTGCTAAGACCACAAACCCATTTTTAGCAGGTATTTTGGCACTACAAATGTTTGCACAGCTACAGCTGAAAGCAGATAGTAGTACACACCCTGTACATTTTTACTTGCAGTTTGGCATTCAACCAGACCAAAAGAATTAGTAAACTAATGACTTCTTTTTGTTTTGGCTCAGGTCTTGGTGCTCCTTCAGCTGCCAATCCATTCCAAGCCGAGCAGCCAAAGGTCAGCCTGAATGAAATGACCTCTAGCTTCACCTCTCCGGTTCCCCAGAGCACCTCTCTGCCATACAGTGCCTCACTGCCCCTGCCCACAAGCCACCAGGGTGCCGCCATACCTTCGTCGCTCACCCACTCCGCCTGGTCTGGAGCTGCCAGTGAAGCTCCCTGAGCCTTTGTTGCCCTTCTCCTCGGCCAGCAATGAGGAATCACAAGCTTCACAAATCAACATAAACCCATTCTTATAACAACCCTCCAAACTGGGCTAGGAAAAAGGAGGAATGCTCTTGGAATAATGCTAGTTTTGCAAACCAAACCGCAGCCCTAAAGATTTGTCTGAAAAGCGTATTATTAATGGTTTTTATATCGTTGTATACAACAGTAATGCTTATATTGTTGCAAGCTAGTTCTGCTCCTCCACCACAACCAATGAAAGCTGTTGTACTGTTTTTAATGGGTAACAATTTCAAACAAAACAGAAGCACACTTTGATATTACTTTGTTGTCCACGAGCTTTGTGGTTTGCGCTGAGCCTCAGATCTCTTGCAACAGGCAACACCTGCTGCCCAGTGCCTGAAACGCTCCCGCATCAACTCATTTACCCGATGAACCTTCTCTGGACCAGAACTGATCGGTTTATTAAATGTATATAAATAAATATATATATAATTTGAAAATAATTGTGGGATTAAACTACCTATTGTGTTTTGAATTTCCAACATGCAAGATTGCATCAGGAATGTAAAACCATTTGCTTGTTAAAACACCAACTAATGAAATACAGCAGCAAATCTGCAACCATTTATTTTCATTCAGAATGATTTACTCTTTATTTTTCCTCATCTCCTCTGTTATCAGAAGTACATTTAAACAGAAAATAATCACCCTAAGTAAAAAAACAAACAAAAAACCAGTTTGAGTCTTGTTTTGCTTTTACATGCAAGTGGGTGAAATCCCGATAAAACTTAAGGAACATCTAAATCTCATGTAAATCTCTCAATATTAGAAAAATAAATACAAATGTACAGAATTGGTAGCATCAGTTTAATAAATCGAGAGACCAATGAAGAAAAAAAGTATAGATATTGTCAAAAAATACATTTACATTATGCTGTACCCCAATACTGACAATGGTATATAAACAAGTTGCCACATAAATGGCTGCATCTTACTAAATTTTAATTCCATTGAAAAAAAAAATGCTATAAATTCGAATATAAAGAAGCTTGTACAGATTCGTTATATCAGTCATTTCCACTGTTTACTTACAGCTAAAGAAAACCTATAGAAAAATAACTTTAAATACATGAATGTAATATATGACTGGATACTGATTCAGCATCTGTGCAGCAGACGTGGCACTCCACCGTGAGTGAACATAACAAATGGTCATTTCTGAAAAAAGTAGGAAACTTAATGGAGGAAAAGATTCACTGACCAAGTCCTGACCATGAGCAGTTTGTTTTATTTGTTATATTATTTTGGTTTGTGCTAGCTCCAAGAAGATTTAACAGACGACTAATCCACGGCCAGGTTTTTAAACGGTCCACTTTTCCCCCTCAGTAATCCATTCTTTTTGTGCTTTATGTGCAATTCAAGTCATTGTTCTGCTGAAAGAACTTAGATTTATGCCAGAACTATTTAGTGACGAATCTTCCCTCTGCACTTTTATCAACACCTAACAAATTATCCATTTCATCCATAGGCGTACCTTTATCTAGCTCTGTATTTTTTTTATAGTGGCCTTCATTTTCTGGCTATAAATAAACATGAAGAGTTGTACTTTGCTTTCCTCTACACAGCACATCATCTCAGAGCGACTGCGACCTACTTCTGACTGTTTCTGCAAACATTTGTACTTCTTTTTGTGTCTTCTCTGCATAATGGTTCCTCGCTCGTTAGTCGGATGTTTTATAACAATATTCTAATTATATGCAAAATGTGATAACATTAATTTTATGCAATCTGTAATTGCACAATAAGCTTTTAATCATTTGTAATTGGAACCGCTAGAACCAGTAGTAAACTCTTTGCGTATAGTACTTTTATTGATAAGTCACACTCCTTGTTCTCCCTCATTCATAAACCGTTAAAACTTAAGAAAGTTTAAGTCAACTCACATCCATATTGGATCCATTAAATTTAGTTTAGCTTAGATTACCTCTCATCAGGCAAGAATGAACTAGTTGGAGCGACTTGTATAAAAGAAATTGGTAGATGTAACCTAAATGATACTGAGCCAATCACAATGATTATTTCATAGAATCATGTCCTTTTCCAGCAAATAATAGACACATTTCCCTCTTGAATTTCACATCTACAAGGTTCGCAGCCCGTTATCCTTTTCTTTGACCAGCATTAAATGTGGCATCAATCACCTGAAATCAGGGTGTTGCTGTAGACTGAGAATCTTGATGTAAAGTCTCTAGAAGGTTTCTCCGAGCTCTCAGAGGAACATCTCAGTAAAATCTCAAACACACGTCACTTGACTGTGACAGACTCCAGCCAGCCAGCACCTCTTGCAAACCCTGTCCAGAGCGGCACTGGCCTCCAGCGTTGTGATAGGCTGAGGAGCCGATGCGATGAGTCATCCATTCTGAACAGTGACTTTATCTCTGTGAGGCTCATGATGCAAGGCATGTCCCTGGAAAAGATTGGAACGAAACATCAGCAAATACAACATAACTCTACCCCAAACACAAGGCTGGAAATTGGATCTTGAACGACTTCATGTGACAACTTGCACATCTGGACTGATGTGGATGTTATACCTCTTGTTGAAGAGAATAAGCACAGAGGCACTGCGCAGAGGCTCAGCAGAGAGCACAGACAGCAACTGGATACAGGAGGAGGATATCTGGACAGTGTTGGCTGAATCCACCATGAACTATATGAAAAAAGAAATAAAGATTCTAACTAAGAAAACAGTCATTTTTCTTACATCGTCAGCATAGTAAATAATGCAACATGTATACAAGGCCCATACAATAACAGAGAAGCAGTCCTGGAAGTAACTGGGCCATATAGGCCCCATGCAGCCTCCAATTTCCCTCACTGTCACCTTCTTCTTTTTCAAGTCAGATCTGTTAGGTGGTTCCTACCTGCAGAAGAACAATAGTGTGTTGACATTGTAGTGATAATGTGCAGTCAGAGCTGACCCAAGAGTTTATGTATGGCAACCAAACAGAAACGGATCACAGAACCTTACAGCTGTCATTTCTTATTTCTTTCTGCATATCATTTAAAATTGAATATTTGGATACAAATTGCAGACAAAATTATTATCCCTCCCATGAACATGTCATTGTTTGAATTACTCACTCAGTGCAATTAAAATAATTCTAAACACAGCTTTTTAAAAACATACTAGGTTTATTTTGGATGCGTAGGAACATTTTCCCGTAAGACATACTGCTGACAGTTTTTGGTTGTCTTTCATTCACACATTTTTCTTCCACCTTGACAAGAACCTTCCAAGTTCTACACACATTAAAACCCTCATTCACTGTAGATGGAGTGTTCTTTGGAGTTTTAAGCCTTTTCATCCCTTCTCCAAACATAAACAATATCTTTTTTACTGGCCAAATACCATCAGTGTTTTGCAGAAACACTAGAAGAGATATAAATATACTTATTGTAACCTGTTAGTATGGGGTCCCATTATCAGCTGCTATAAATTCGATTATTATTTGAGCCCGTTAAGAATGCAGCAGGGCATGTTCATATATAATATAAAACAATACGCTTACTGTGGGAAGAGTCGATGGAGGCGAACCCATTTCGCACGAACCATGTAAACTGATCAGTTCATAAACCTGTAAGGAAACATAACCAAAAAGGAGCAACTGCTCTGGCTTAATTTACCTGTAAAGACAAAGATCTATAATGTTAGAAATGTCCAGGTGGTATATTCAGAGTTATTTCTCAAGCTATAAACATACTCAATAACTTAACAAGTTCTGTCTGTCAACAGACGTTTAAAACCCATTTTGCAGCAGGCTAAATGCAATAGCCACATTCGCTATTAGCCTGTTGTAATCCCGCTTCAGCTTAAACATTCACACAAACATAAAGGATATTTTGTAGGCGTTTAAGTAACAAAGTCTTTCCAACACCAGTTGCCCCAAGAAGTAACACACTTCTTCGCTGGTCATTTTGCGTTTTTCTGCATGGAGGTAGTAAGTCAAGACCGTGATATCATGTTTTCATAGTCGCCTCATTGGCAACCATAGAGACGCTCACGTGATTATAGTACTAACCGTAATAGGTCGAGATAGAAATCAATCATCTCATGGCGCCCTCTGATTGGTCCTAACATAATCCGTAAAAAAATAATACGGAAACAAAACCAATTCTCTCATGCTCTAAAGAGTGCCCGTTGATTTAGACGACGGAAGCTGTCAGAGAGACGGACTCTGGTCTCCTGACCTGCTGCATTGGCATTTTTTTGTTGCAGTTTTGTGATTTTACAAGGACAAGCTGTAGAAGAACATCATGGAAGCTAAATTAAAGAAAGAGCTGGGACAAATATGCTGAAGTCAACTGGACACGCAGGCGGGGGATGCATCAGTGAGGGCCATAGTTACGACACTGATCACGGCAGAGTGTTTGTGAAGATCAATCACAAAAGCGGGTATTTAGTTTTTGTTTTAATCATTCTGATTAACAATTGTTGTTTAATTTGGGTTTTAATCTCTAGTTTGCAATCTGTGCTAAATTCAGGCTAGTGGAAAAAAAAGTGTTCCAATCTGAATGCATTTGTACTGTGCTGTGCAGTTACTTTTCGAATGATAATAATGCACACCTCGAACCTGTAAAATACATCAAACTTGTCGAATGACACTGATCAGCGACTACGTTGCTTTTTTTTCTTCTTCTTTTTTACAGGCCAAGTTGATGTTTGATGGAGAGATGTCGAGCCTGGAAACAATTTTAAGACAGAAACTGTCAAAGTTCCGAAACCACTGAAGGTGATTGAGCTTGACACAAAGGGCTGCGTATTTGTGATGGAGCATCTGGACATGAGAGTCTTAACAGTGAGAGCTCCTTACTTCTATTTGCAGTGCTTTGTAGTAGAAGGAGGCATTAAAACATTTTGTCAGGTTACAACTTTAAACTTCAATGTTATTTTTGGTATTTATGTTTTTTCATAGATTAATATAATGTATGATTGTGGTGTGAAATTTTTATTTTTCCCTTTTTTTTTTACAAACAGTGGGTGAATTTGTATTGAGCCATCTGGGTCAATGCTTTGTAGAGCCACCGTTACTTTGCTATTTGTGCCTCATGCTCTTGTCTTTACTTTTCTTTAGACTTAATTATGCACTACTTTATGTTGTTCTATCCTACAATTGGACAGTAAAATAGATTACTGTCCGTGGGGAGTAACTTTATGTTCCTAAAAGTAATCTGTGTCAAATCCACTGAGCAGGTACTCTAAACAGCTGGGAGAGCAGCTGGCGGATCTGCACCTTCACAACAAAAGACAGTTGGAAAAACTAAATAAAAAGCAGCAAACAGTGGGTAATTTACTTCAACTTTATTCCAGTACATGCAAACACCAGGCAACACTGCATTCATAAGGACATTTTCAATTCCGCAAATGTCCATGTTTTTTTTTTTTTTTTAATTACACGTAGTTTTTTTAATATGTCTCCCTTTTCAGGTAAAGGAGCTGGACACACTGAAGCAGATCCTGTTGAGAAATTTGGCTTTGATGTAAATACTTGCTGTGGATATATAGCACAGGTAAAAACGCATGTCTGCTTAAAGTATTGGTAAACAATGGAGTCAGAGTCTTTGTTTTCCTTCATGTCTTTAGAAAAATGAGTGGCAGAGCGACTGGGTGCAGTTTTACACCCAGCAGAGGCTGGAGTACCAACTGAACATGGTGGAGGAATCGCATGGAGATCGGGAGGCCCGAGAGCTGTGGGCAAAACTGCAGGTGCACTGACTATTAGAACATTCCCTTAAATCCTTATAACACCCTATGATACCTGCTAATATAAAGCATAAGTTATCCCTTCATGACAGCTGAAGATCCCTGAGTTTTTCACCAGTGTGGAGGTCGTCCCTGCCCTCCTCCATGGAGACTTATGGGGGGGCAACGTGGCAGAATGTGCAGATGGCCCAGTTATCTTTGACCCAGCTTCTTTCTATGGCCATTCAGAGTTTGAGCTGGCTATTAGTGGGATGTTTGGTGGCTTCAACAACTCTTTCTACTCTGCTTACCACGATAAGATTCCTCAAATGCCAGGGTTTGCACAAAGAAACCAGCTCTACCAACTCTTCCATTACCTGAATCACTGGAATCACTTTGGAGGTGGCTACAGAGGCTCTTCGATAAGGATTATGAAGAATTTGCTCAAATAAAAACTCTCACAGTTCCAATTAAAAAAAAAAAACAAGCTTTAAAGTCTTATCATAAGCCAGGTAATATCTAGATTTTTTAAGATAAAAAAAAACATGGCAAAGAGTGAAATTTACTAAACATTCTAAAACGTCTAACTGCATGTTGGAATTTCTTAGATGTTGTATTGAAAATGGAGAAAAATAAACATTTGCATAGTTAAAACAAATATGTTGCAATACTCTGTTGTATTATACACTATGTGTGATTCCATGATTTATAACTGTAGCTAAATAAATGACGTGTAGGTTTCTTTATGGTCATTAAACTTGGTTTGCCAGAAGAACTAACGCAAAGTATTAATCTGCTCGGGTGAAGATATGAGAGGTGCGTTTCCTCTCATATCTATTATTTTATTACATGCAGTTGTCCCAGAGTAAATTACATTCAAGAATTGCAATTCCTGGTATTTTAAAAGATTTGACATATGCAGTCTTAATAGTCTTCATGATCCTGATATACATTGGTTGTCAGACTGTTTGCTATTAAACCAATAATAAATTATGCAATGATTCCAAGCATTTGTCTGAACTAAGTTTTCTTTATTATTGTTTCACTTATCATGTTAAAATCAAAATAAAATGTCTTTATCACCATAAAGAAGCCAGGAATGAGTACGTGCTTTTGTGGGTTAATAAAATTCTTAATAAAATTCCATTCTTCTTGGCATTGTGTCAGAAATACATGTAGTAGCCAACCTTTGACAAACGGCAAGCTCTGAGCTCGGCCCTGCTGCATTTAGTGTTTTTTGAATCCAATCACTCGCCGTAGCAAGGCGTGGTGTTTCGAAGCACGTCCAGTGAGGGGAATTCAGACTCTTGCTTAGGATTCGGATCATTTGATTCAGTTCAGTAACAACTCTTTCAAAATGGCTTTTTATTCACTAAGACCTCTACCTCTTACAAACGAGTCGTGTTTGGAAGTTGAATTAGCATATGTGCGAACACACATATTAGGATTGTTCGCATTGTTCACAGGAATAAGTTTTTGGTTTGACATGGGTTTGACTTTTTGTATTTTTTGTGCTGTACTGTAATAGGAAAAACACTGTCTAAAATACAAATAAAAAGCAAATATGTTAATAAATATATAGTTCTAAAAAACTAAGAAAAAACTGACTGTTTATAATCATTAATTTAATACTATCTCAGTTCTCCTAGCTATATATGGGTTTTTAGGAAGCACACGACAGGAGAACGTATATGATAAATTGAGGGCTCTCCGTTTTTTAACAGTGGATATATAATTAAAAACCATTTGAAAACTTGAGGATATTTCTATAGGTTTAATATACAAAAAAGTGCGAAAGGGTAAAATATAAGCACAGGAAAACATTGTAAACTAGCAAAACACGGCTCTCATCGTTCATTTCAAAGAGTGTGCAAATCCGGTCGACTCAATAGCGATTGGCACATCAACGTGCAGGGGTGGGGAACGTCACCACTGCTCTATTATGCGCCAGCATCCCAGCAGTTAAGATTTTACACTCGTTTTTTGCAAGTAGAATTACTTTACGCTCTTTCTGTACCAACACAAAATATAGTATTTTATTCTTAAACGTGTTTTTCTTACTAATTCTGTTGCCTCGTAGCTTTTACCAGTTGTTTTGCTAGGGTGAGATGCTAATATTAGCTAGCTAAGTATTGTAAAACTTAGTAAAAGAATAGCCTCCTACAGAGGCTTTCTGTAAATAAAAAAAAACACCAGCAGTATGGACTTATCGGAAGCAGAAAACGGTTACCCAGGAGGGGAGGAAGAGGTAGATGCTATTATTAAAACATGTGTTTTGGGTGGCTTCAGTGAGAGCAGTGAAACAAGAACATACATCGGTAGTCTTCCAGAGATCCACGAAGACGATCGAGCAGGGGAGTTTGCAGTTCAGAAGTTCAGAGGTGCGCCAAACCACAATAAAGCACTTAAATCACGTTGAATTTGAACCTCAGTCCTTAACAGTCTGTATTTGTTATGCCAACAGTAATAATGGACAGATACCAGGACCAGCCTCATCTGCTAGATCCTCATCTAGGTACACTGCAGACATAACTATAAATACTACTTTTTGCAGACAAAATGAAAAGTCTATTCACTTAATTTTTTTGTGTGCTGTTATTAGAATGGGTAACGAATATGCTGCTGAACTTCATAAGGAATGAAAATTCACCCCCTTCATTGGTTCATCTGAGCTTCCAGTTCCTTTATGTCATTTGTAAGGTCAGTTAAAATGTTATGTGAGTGACCCAACCTGTAACTCACATATGTTTCATACATTTCTCTAACACATAACTTAGTCCTTTAGTTGGTTTATATAATTGTGTCTTCTCGTTAGGTGAGAGGCTATAAAGTCTTCATGCAACTTCTTCCTCATGAGGTGTCTGATGTTCATCCAGTTCTGGAGATGATATCCAGACAGGATCCTACAGACTTAAAGGTAAACACTGTCAAAATATTAGATAGATATTCATTCTGCCATTCTGACTATAGCAATAACATCAAAATACTTTTAAAAATATGACTTACGACAATAGTGGATTTAAATTATGTTAGTGTCACAGTATTATATCCATGGCCATTTAATCTTAGGTTCACATAAAAAAACTGCAGTTTAATAATTATGATATTGTTTTGTTTTGCCTGTGTGAAGCACTTTGTGATCTATACATCTGTGTAAGGTGCTGCAGAAACAAAATTTACCGATTTAGTGCTATTGTGCAGCAGTTTTGGTTGTGGCTGGTTATAGTTGTGTGCAAACTATATGCTTTCTACAGTGATTTAGTAAGATCTATTTGTTTCACGTTTCAGACTTGGGAAACGCGCTACATGTTGTTGCTCTGGCTGTCCATGACCTGCCTGATCCCGTTTGACCTTTATCGTCTGGATGGTCATCTAGAATCAGAGGGCGTTAGAGTTAAAGAGCCCGTCATGGAGCGTATTTTGGCTGTTGCAAAGGTAAGTGATGTAAGACATGAACACATGTCTACATGGTCTCAAACACACAATAATATACCAAAAACCCATTCATTTAGAGGAGCTACATATTTGAACCTGTGTGTGTAATTCTGACTAATTGTGGCATTAGTAATCTACATGGCCACCATAATTGATATGGACAAAAATATTGAGGTCATCAAACCAAAGTTCAGATCTACAATAACCGATTAATGCCTGCTGGTCTCAGGTTTGCAACCAGCTTCTGAAACCAGTAACCTCCTCCCAGTGTAGGAATCTCACTAAGGAAAAAACTGCATTGGGTTTTCTATCACTTTAATATTTCTGCTATAACTGATGGATATTTGCATACAAAATAAGTCAATAAAGTTTCATTTACAATTTTTATATCTTTGTGTTATGAGGTAGATCTCAGCCGATTGGTGACAGAAAAAGTAGATCTTGGCCTCAAAAAGTTTGGGCACCCCTGCTCTAAAGCGTCAAAAGTCTAAAAACAAAAAGCTATTATTATTTATTAGTTCTGAATAGTCTAGTAGATCCAGCACAGGCCTTAAGTTGTTTTTGATGTGTCTGTGGGACATGACGTCTGACTGAGATTCATCAATAATACAACCATGGGTCTGTTTAATTCTTCTGGCCATAATAATATCAAAAACTTTATAATCATTGTTCAGTAAACAAATAGGTCTCCGGTTGTCATGAGTAATTTGTCTTTGCCAGCCTTCGGGATCAGAGTAATAAGGCCTTGTGTTAAAAGTAGGGGGGAATTCTCCATAACCAATACTTTCTGAAAGAGTGTTAAGATTAAAGGGACTAAGATCTATTACAAATTTCTTATAAAGCTCACTTGACAGCCCATCACTGCCAGTCGATTTGTTATTTTTAAGACTTAAAATAGCCTCTTCTACTTCCTCTAGAGCAGGGGTGTCCAAAGTTGGTCCTCGAGGTCCGGCATCCTGCATGTTTTAGTTCTCTCCCTGGTTTTACACACCTGCATCAAATGATGGCTCATTAGAAGGCCTAAGAGGAACACTGACTTGCTGAGGAGGTTGTTACAACCACTAGGGAGAGAACTAAAACATGCAGGATGCCGGCCCTCGAGGACCGACTTTAGACACTCTTGCTCTAGATAGAGTAAGGTTAGCATCACACATTTTGCTTTCAGCCTCAGATATAACTTTGCAATGTTTAATGGAGTCAATCAGTAAAAAAACCTTTCTCATCTGAGTATTTAGAGGAATAGAGATTGTTGTACAAATTGGAACAAAATGATCGAAAGGTTTTATGGTCTGATACAATCTTGTCATTGACTTTAAGTGTATCTAAAGTATTATGACGTTTAGACTTTTCTAAACTAAAAAAAGAGCATTGCTCCCCTTCCTCCAACCTCCTCGCTGTAGACCTGACAAACGCACCTCGAGCCTTCTGTTTATATATTTCATCAAGTTCAATTTGACCTTCACTAAGGAGAGATGTATCATACTCATTGCTAATCCTAGATAAAGAAGCTATCTGAGAGCAAAGATAGCTTCTTTGCTCTCAGAAAGAAGCTATCTATCTGAGAGCTTCTCAGAAAGATAGCTTTCTGGTTACTACTAAAGGATCTCGTGAATTTTCTTGTCTTATTTTAACAGTTCCCAAAAAGGCCTAAAAGAGCTGTTTACAGGCTTCCTCCTAGCTAGATTTAATCAGGGATCTGATCATATGAAAGAAGACTGTTGTAACTTCTAAGTTTATATTGTTTCAAAGCTATTGTTCAAGGGGATGTTTTTCAATAAAATAAGATTGGAACATTGAAAGTTAATTGTGACCTTGTAACATAGAGTTGGTTATAAAAAAGAAGAAGAAAAAAAGGAAAAATCGATATTGGCCAAAATCGGAATCGGCAGGTCAAGATTTTTAAAGATCGGTGATTGGAAATCGGCCAGAAAACTGCAATGGTGCACGCCTAGCTTTCACATCTTTCATAGCGCTCAAGTCAGAGCCTTGCCTCCTCTTATTGCACTAACCGAGTTCTCAGCTCCGTAACAGCTTATTTTGAGTGCCGATAAGTTATCTTTCAGTAGCCTTTTTCCTGCAGAGGGAGGTGAGACAGTTAGCAGTCAACGGTTCCGTGCCGGCCGCTAACGGCTGTATGATTTGGGTTTTCCAGCTGGTATCCAGCAGTCTCAGGCGACTTATCACAAGTTTTGCGTGTAGCTACCGAGAAGGATGATTCTGATTGCTGGTAGCAGAAAGTAGTCGTGGAAGTCACCGTCGATTCTCGACCAGCTGCTCTCCAACTGCTTCGCCGAGTTCCTCGTGCCCCGCTCCTTTCGATTTATTGTTCGTATCGTCTCAATGCGAGCGGCGTTTTATTATGAATGTACGCCACCTGTGTAGAATGTTCCAGTCCATTTAATCAAACGCACCAATCTCATTAGCAGCCACCGTGTTTTGGAAGTAGACTTGAATTCCCTCTCGTGTGATGTAAGTAAATAAGTTCCTAAGCAGTTATTTTGGAGCAATGCTGTTTGATTAAAATTCAACAATGTAACACGAAACACAACTAGTTACTCACCATTTTCTTTCAATTGGAATATTTTGTAGCAGAAGGACATTAAACGTAGTGCACGTTATGAAGGCTGTCCGTTAACTAAAGCCTCGAGCTCCGAGGGGAGGAGAAAAAAGCTAGGCAGTATCGTTGAATCTCCAACACAGCTCAAAGTCTTCAGAAACAATTAAGAATGACAAAACACCGATTTCTAAACAGAAATCACTTTATGGTACTGGGCATAGAAATAATAACTTGGCCTTATATGCGTTAATTACACGTCTTACATTTTCTCGCGGCAGGGTTATTTACTTTCGCATACTTTATTTTTTTCGTCAGACTTTTCTGTCAGGCAAAAGTTTGAGTCGGACGCAGACCTCTTCATTATGTTCTGCTCCAATCTCATTAGCTGCTGGACTTGAGGCGGTTGAGGCTACTGCTAACTTACTGCTAATAAATCCTTGCTAGCTAGATTTGTTGTCCACTTAAACTTGTACTGGGGAATTCAACAAGTACTCTGGGCACAAGACAAAGCTTAATAGAAATCTTTCTTAATAATGCAGATTCAAAAATATAAATGTTTTGAATTGTTTGGGCATTTATTTGTTAATATAAATGGCCTCCTCATTTTTATGTGTGCGTATTTCAAAGATTTTGCAGAAAAAAGCAACTTGAGATCCATTTAGTATTATATTTTCCTCCGTGTCTTTGTAATGATCCAAACAGAAAAAAAAGAAACTGTACCATATATGCCACATGGTATAAGTATGTAACCTTATGACCTGAAGACCTATTTTATGATACTGTATATAATCAGTCCAAGAACTGTTGTGGTATTGTCTGTGCTTTTCCTGTGCTGAGGTCTGTTGTTATAGACATTCAGTGGAGAAGTGGCACCATCAGCTGTCTAGAGGTGCTTAAGTTTTATTAATTATTCTGTCAGGGAAATTGTTGTTCTCAGTGTGGTTTTTTTTTCAGCAAAACATCATTATTTATTGCTAATATACAAATTGAATACATTTAAACAAGACATTTGCTAATATTTTTTAATTATTTAAATTCTTTTTTAAGAAAGAATTTTTCATGTACTTCTTTAAAGTTTCTTTTGTGCTTGTTTGGTTTTATAGACGTATCTATTTGCCATGGGCAGTCCTAGAGATGCTGCTCCAGTTCTTGTTTCAAAGTAAGTGTAATTTATTTATTTTTTTTGCTTTTTGCCTGTTTTTACTGTTGTTTTCAAGTTAAATTTAAATGAAATTGCAGTTTGAAATGCTCTGGTGTTTTAACTGACTCTCAATTAACTTCCAGTATAAGTCACCATTATTGGCTTATAATAACCAGTATTATAGCACTATCAACATAAGTGTAAATAAGACATGATACAGTTGAATGAATATGAAAAGTATATTAAATATTTTTAATTACATTTAGGCCAACAATTGTTTAAAAATGTTTAAACAAACATAAAATAATTTCCGAAATACAAGAATGCATTTTTTTAGTTAAAATGGCTATAAAAATGCAAATAAATAAAACTATAGTAAAAAGGTATAACCTATTTATTTAAGCAGAAGTTGCAGTGGTATTTTTTTCTTTTAGAATAAAATAAGTTTTGTTTTTATAACAATGTAGCATAGCATTGTAGTGTAACCATTGTATCTTTCCTCATATCTCACATACTAGCCCATACTAAATCAGGACATAATTTATCATATGCTGAAATTTGAAATATTATCATGTTTGAAGCTACTTACAGCTACATAGCAAGCACTTTGTACTGCCTTGTTGCTGAAAATGTGCTATATAAATAAAATGACCTATACATAAAAAAAATAATAATTAAAAAAAATGTCCTTGGCTAATTTTTTTAAGAGAAAAACTTGGTATTCCACTAACCTGAAAATTGAGTAGCGTAACTGACCTATTTTTGGTTTTTCTTTAATGCTTAGAATCATCACAGTTGCATCTGAATTGTTCAAAAATCTAATTTTATGTTAATGATCATTAAGTGATGAAAATAACCTTCTTCATCGTCACTAGAGGGCAATGTTGCTCTTGGAATATGTTTGCCATGTTGACCTGTGTTTATCCTCATAAAACCTCTAATATTTCTTTTGTCGGATTCTACGCGGCCCTACAGGTTTATGACACGCCCCGACGTGAAACAGAAACATCTCGGGTGCTTTCTGGACTGGAGTCTCACCTCTATATCTCAGAGCAGTGGCGACTCAATGATAGAAATCA
This sequence comes from Poecilia reticulata, assembly GCF_904066995.2. Lineage (NCBI taxonomy): Eukaryota > Metazoa > Chordata > Actinopteri > Cyprinodontiformes > Poeciliidae > Poecilia > Poecilia reticulata. The sequence goes on along the minus strand of NC_088837.1, from coordinate 16,665,757 downwards.
GGAAGCTGGACGGTGTCCTGCAGTCCTTGGTAAAGTCTGCGCCTGTGATTCAGAGTTCATGTCCGTGTGAGGGGTGGGGATTTGAGGACGGAGTGTACGTGCTCAGATTTATTCAACCTGTAATTTACAAGAGCTGACACGATTGGTATGCTTTACACAATAGTTAGTGTGGTTGTAGCAGGTGTGTAATGCACCTGCTGCCTGTGTGGGATCTGTTGCTTCAAGTAACTTGGGAGAGTTTAATCTGCAGCTTTAGGCTAAACGGTTTCTCAACAAATGACAGCCATGCTGAGGTAATGGGTCTACATTCAGTTTTTGAGCATAATGCCTCACACATGACCTCACTGAAGATGTCTCATTGTTTATAAATTATTTTTAAAAAAAAGTTTCAGTGTGTAATAAGAATTTTTTGGACCCATACAAAGGAAACATTTTATTCATTGGAACATACATCTTCACAACGTGTTCAGAATTGTTTTGCTTTAAGGCTTTTGAAATTGGCTAAGTGTTCTCTGTCACCAGAATCCATACAAGTTCTAATGAAACTCTTTTGCAAAGAGCTCTAAATGACTAAGATTTTAGCAAATTACAATATTATGCAGTAGTTAGACTAAAAATGTAAAGGATTGTTATTTAAATGAAATATAATTATGTGGTCTAAAACTATTCATTTTATTCGATTTTTTTTTTCTATTTCAATGTCTTATAGGCAAAACTTTTTAAACATGGAAAACGAGATGACTTTCTCCAGTATGGTAGGCTCCATTTCCCACTAAAGCTCGCTTGGACAGTGAGAAAATTCTGATGTTGTGATAATTCCCTGTTGCCTCTGATATTCCAGCTCCTATAGTTCTGCGTAATCTGGAGCAGAAACGTCTGTCAGAGAGCAGCGAGGCCATGCTGCGAAAGATTCACATCAAGCTAATTCAGAGGCTCGGCCTTACATTCCTGAAGCCACGTTTGGCTGCTTGGAGGTCAGATATTATTCTAGTTTACTCCAGTTTTCACAGGTTTATTGTATGATTGCCTAGGATTTCACTTTCTTGGAACTAAAATAATTGAGTGAAGGTTTTTATAGTCAGATAAACTGATTCATATGTTCAGTTTAGGTATTTGTACATTTTTTTCCCCCCAACTAGATTCTAGCGAAACATTTTTGTCTTCTTCTGCTAGTAAAGGCTGCAAAACTTGTGTGTTTTAAAGTAGGTTTGTGTGTATTTCCAGGTACGAGAGAGGCAGTCGCTCACTAGCTGCTAACCTTTCTGTGTCTCACACCGCTGCTGCTGTCATTTCTGAGACGGAGACTCAGGAACAGGAAGAGGACTATGACATTCCTGAGGAGGTGGAAACTGTGATTGGTAGGTCATCACCTGCACTCAGTTTTTTGGTGAAATACTGCTGCTTAAGAAACATTTTGTGGCCTCTTTGTCTTCTTTCAGAGCACCTGCTGGTTGGCCTGAAAGATAAGGAAACAGTTGTGCGCTGGTCTGCAGCAAAGGGGTAAACAGTGTTTTTATACGGCACCCAGCAATGATGGATTTAAAAAGGCCTCCTGTTGTTACTTGTCTTTGGCATTCTTTATGCAGAAACAAGTCATTGTGTGTGGTTAAAATTTATTTGATTTTTTACAGCATTGGGAGGGTGACTGGGAGGCTTCCGAAGGAGCTGGCAGATGATGTGGTCGGATCAGTTTTGGACTGCTTCAGGTTGGTTTATGCTTTGGGCAGATTGGCTCCCTCCATGAATTACACTTTCCCAATTTTTATAGTTTTAATTTTGCTGCTGCTTTCTTATTTATCGAACAAGTTAAAGGTCCTGGGAAAGGTTTACATTCAATTTTAGATTCTACAGTGTTCTTTTCTTTTAACTGGAAGGTTGTTTTCTGTAGTTTTCAAGAAACTGATAATGCCTGGCATGGAGGCTGCCTCGCACTGGCAGAGCTAGGAAGGAGAGGTCTGCTGCTTCCATCAAGACTGACTGATGGTATGTACGCTCAAGTCGACTTCAATAAATGGACAAATAATTTAATAAGTCATATTTTTATTTCTTATTTTAAATTTTTTCCTGGTATTTACATTGATAACACATTTTACATTTGTATTTTTTGCTGATATTTATATAAAGATGACAGGGTGTAAATAATGTGTCCCCGTTTTACCCTTGTAAATCAAAGGTAAGCAAGCACCAGATACTGACTGTATCCTGATACCTGTAACAGCACGCCTGTAGATTAAACAAGTCATTTTGATTTTCTTTTTTCTAGTCTTGTAGCAATCTTTTCAGTCTGCAGATTAGAGATATAATCTCTTTGTATCTTTTCTGCAACAGTCAGAGTCCAGTTGTTAGGAGCGGGTCCTCCTCCTCAGAGTTGGGCCTGTTTCTTTTGTTTTCTTGCTCAGTTTATGAGATTTGCTCTCACTCTGGCTATTGTTACGTCTTTTCAAGCCACTCTCTTTAGCTCTTTTAGTCGACTTGGTATTTTTTGGAGAGTCGGGAGTCGTGGAGTCTATTGAGTCTTCGCAGGGCTGGACTTTAATGTGAAAATCACCTGAAGAGGCTACAGAGCTTGCAGTGGCAAGTTGGCAGAGAGCCAGAGCTGCACTCTGCCTCTGGTCACACGGTTCTTCGTCCAGATCTTGGTCCACTGTAGGTGGAAGGTCCTCTGAAGGGCTTGGAGCAGAGCTGTAGCTTGGGCTGCTGTGAGAAGCTCGGAGGCTGAGATTCAGAGGGAGCTCTGTGCCGTTCACGTTATCTGAATCACAACCCATCGTCCTCTGTTCAGATTTCTCCTCATGGTTCTGGTCTCTTTTTGACAGGTTTAGAGGAACTACATTGTCTGATTCTTCTTGATGGTTCTTGTCAGAAAAGGAGACACGTAGACCGCTTCCATTCGACCTAAAAAGGACATTTCAAAAATATTAGAGATCAGTAACAGGACCATATCACTTGATAAGGAAAAGGGTTAACAACCAGAACTTTTTCTTACCCTCCATCTAAGCGATGGCTTCCTAACTGAAGCAAGGTTTCTGCCGACTCTTCTTGTCTTGAATCTTTTGTGACCGGTTCCACAACTTTAGATGCGTGTCCAAGCTGGAGGGAGGTCTCCGACTCGCCAGTGGTCATGCACTGGGAAGACTCTGAGTCTCTCAGGACAATGTTTGCTTGACTGGGTCTGTCAGGTGACCCTAAGGCTGAGCAGCCCTCTTTAGGACTCAGCCTGGTTGTTTTGTCTCCACTTTGGTGACTCTCCCCTTGGGCGGAGCTGTGAGAGCTGTTGTGACTGGAATGTGAATACATATACAAGTCATAGTCCTTCTGGCCAAAGCCTTGACCGTAGCCATCCAAAGAAAAATATCTGTGTCCGGTAATTGGAATGGAAAGCTCATGGGGTCTGTAAAGGGTGTAAGGCAGAGGAGGACCTGAGTGAAGAGTGTGGCAGTATCTGTAAGGATAAGTGGGGAATGGGGTTCCATGAGGTGGGGCAATGGGTGGTTGCACCAGAGATCTTTGGGTATCTATAAACTCCGGTTGGAAGGACGGGACGTTTGGATCATTTACAGGAATGTGTCTGGATAGATAGTATGGCGGATACAGGGGTCGTTCAGGCATGAGGTAGGGAGGGTATTCGGGAACCATGAGAGGGGTGAAAGATTTGAAAGGAAGAGTTCTGGCCCACGGGCTGCTTGGATGGCTGATGTTAGAGGTTGGCGAATCCTCTCTTCGCTGCACAGTTGCAACCAAGGCCTCGGCACCGTCACGGTTGGGAGTGACAGGGGAGAAAGCAGATGGGCGAGGCAGAGCCTTGGCCTCATCGCTCTCTGTGAGTTCTCTGTCTGTGAGTGTATTTGGTTTTGCCACACTCTGGTTGTCGTTGCTCACTGGACTGTCACACCCAACATCTAACTCTTCTGTGTCATCTCTGCTCTCGTCTTTCTTCTCTTCCACTCCTTGTTTCTCAGAACTAAGGCTTTGGACTTCTGGAAGGACATTTGTACAATCCTTAGGTTTGACAGAGACTGCCTTTGCCACAGCCTTCGATTGTCGGGGTGCTTGTCCATTTTTTTGAGACACCAAGGAGATTGAATTTTGACACAAATTGTATTTCATATGATTGAAGAGATGAGACTTTTCATTACAGGTGAAAGGACACTGGAAACATTGGTACTTAAAAGGTTTGCCTGGTGGACGAGGGATGTAGTGAGGCCTTTTTGGCTTTCGCTCCTGATCCGTTTCCATCCTGACGCTGACTATCCTGAAAGAAGAATATAATATATTCTAGGTGAAGTAGTAATGCTGCAGAAAACTGAATGTTGAATTAGTGAATGTAACTTAAAATCTATTTGTTTTCACTGAAGTCATTGTTAGTTGTGCCCCAAGTGATGGGTTGTTAGACTGGTTCAGAGAAAGACCTTTTGTCATTTGAAGTTTTAGCTATGCGTTGTTTTAGTTGCATGGCTAGAAAAATCTCCTGGTGCACAAAACACCACAGCCTCAGGCTACATTTGTTCCTTTTCAGTGGAATGGCTACTAAGCAGAGAAATATTTAAATTTGAAAACCTGTCTGCTTTATGCAAATCTGTCACCACATTTTTGCATATATCCCGGTCCATGCTTGGTTTTAGCGTTGGGTTGTTGACATCAGCCAACACGTGCCAGCTAACGCTGCCTGCTCACGCATCAGTACCGTTTCTATAATTCTCTAATCATCTCCCTATAAAGTTAGCGGGCTGCTAAATCACCAGACAGACGGTTCATTCTTTTAAGTTTCGCAGACCTGGAGGGCATGCAGAGACTTGCTTTCTCTTACACCAAAACTGTGTGCTGTCAGCGTGGGAACTACAAGTCAACCTGCTTACCAACCTGCTTCCCATGACTACACCTGCGGGATGCATTCATCACTCGATAAGCTCACTGCCAATGAAGATTGCAGTGAGATTCATCTTTGCTCATTGTCAGAGCGCTGTAATCTAATAACTGAAATCCTTTTAGTATATATAAAACAACGTCTCAATACGGTTTCTGTCTGAAAGATTTGCGTGTTCTCTCTTGAATTAAACATCACCTAAAGATGTTAGTTTAGGGCTGCTGGGTGTGCTTTGAGAAACCGGCTTGTCGTGCACTGTCGCAAGAAGTTGTCACTCAAGTTTCGGCTAAAGTAGCATGCGAGGACACTCCCTTTCTAAGGAACATGAATTCACTTTAAAATACCATTTTAAGCCGTTCGTCTTGTGAATATGCAGCAAATCTAAATTATTTCTTATATTTAACTGAAGATGACAACCAGGAAACATAAAGAGAAGTTATTAAAAAAAAAAAAAAAAGCAACACATTTTAAATTCTGTAGTTCTTTGTTCATTATCAACTTAAGCCTAACACAAAGGCATGCATACATCAGTTACGTATCGCCAATAGCAGCAGTCTGAACAGAGGTTAGATAGGATCTGTTTGTAACAGGTGCACACCTTGTACATATCACTGCTACTACAGCCCAACTAAAATTGTGTGGCGACATAGTCAAACTTTGTCAGTTGTTTGTTAAAAGAGGTAATTGTTTTGCTACTTTCATGTTAAATAAAAAGACACAAATTGGACAAAAATTACCTTTTCTGATTGAAGCAGCAACGTCTGTTCCCGTATGTGAAGCCCGCGTAGAGGAGATCCACAGTTCACAGCAAATGTCAGTATCTGGTTTAAAGCGCTCGTTTTATCAGCTCAGAGTTTAGAACCATTTGTTGGATGAGTGTGATGGGAAGTGTGATCGTAGCTGTGTGCTGAGTTCGTCTTTGTAAGGTGTTTTCTCTCTAGTGGGTGGTGCTTCAGCCCAAACAGCAGGGCCCTCGGGCAACAGTGATGCACCTGATATTAGTCAGGCCTCAAGCAATGATTTAAATGTTGAGTTGGAGATATAACTCTTTTTCTATCCTTATCTAGCTTTTGTTAAAATAGTCAAACAAACTTTATTCCACACTGACTCCACATAGATTTTTTAAAGTGAAGTTCAGTAGAATCTGACAGGACCTGCAAGTGATTTGCATTTACTGTGTGGTTCTTCTGTGTGGTGTTGCAGGATTAGTTTACATGAAATATGAGCTTAAAAAAACAGAATTTGCTAGTTGTTCCTCTCTAAGAAATTTGAATAATATTCCTCATAATTACTCAGTGTTTTGAACACAACATGTGAAGTTGGATAAAGAAAACTGAACTCCTGTTTTTATGAAGCTTTTATTATCCGATTTCTATCTTGAAATATTCATCTTTGTTGTTGTATATTTCAGTCGTGCCACTTATAATGAAAGCACTGACCTACGATGAGAAGAGGGGAGCCTGCAGTGTCGGTTCCAACGTGCGTGACGCTGCCTGCTATGTCTGCTGGTCTTTTTCCAGAGCTTATGACCCGAAGGAACTCCAGCCATTTGTCACCCAGATTGCAAGGTAACACCTGTTACTATTAATCCTCCCGAAACAAAAATACATAAACATCACCTGAAATAATTTTTATTTTGTCTTTTGGTTGTAAGATGGTCCAAAAAAACAATGACTGTGTGAAGGTTAATGGCTCCTGTCTGCTGATGGGGCGATAACACTGCATAAAGAACATAAAGAATCTCTCAGCATTAGATTATTATGTTGATAATCTAATTCTAGCTGTAGTAGAGACACTTTAAATGACTTATAGCCTAAATAATATCAAAAACTAGGTCATAATTTGTCAAGACAACAACTTTTATTTTAAACATTATTCCTACTTTTTTTGAGTTACCTTCTACACTTACAAAGATGTAAAGTAACAATTAATGCTACACAATTCTCATCCACTCTGTATTGACAACCTAAAACTATGGGTCTTAAACCTGACGTAACTACTGTAAAAGTTCTGCCTGTGAAATAGACACTTTTAATTGAGGAAGAGTTATTTAAAAGACAAAATCTTCATCCTTAAACTGATTGAATCCCTAAAAGTTATCAGTAATGTGTGACAAAGTTAACGTTTTGTCACCAGAACCACCAGTAATAATGAAAGCATTTCTGTTTTTTTTTTTTGTCCAAACCTTGTTCACATCTCTTTTTGGAACCATGGTGGTTTCTCTAGAGAACACTACTGTTATTACCAATAATGGCTATGTCTCTTTGGGAACAAACAGCTTCTTAGGAAACCAGGGAGGTCACATTTAAGATGGACCAGCGGCACTAGCTTCTCTTTTTGGCATCTTTTTACTTTAGATTCGGAAGCAGGGAATGCGCATATGAAAACTTGCTGAAGTTTTACACATGTGCAGAAGATAAAAATCAGAGATTGGGACATGCAGAGACCAACTCAAAAATAGTTAAGCTAGCATAGCATGCATTACAAGGCAAACATTCATCACAACAGTCATTAATGGAAATTGATCAAGCCTCAGGATTGGGTCGAAACTTCTTTGAAGTGGTAGCTTTCTAGAGAGGCCTTATTATGAGGTCTTGATCAACCAGTCAGAAGCAGACTGTGGGCTGGTGCTGTAATGACTTGCCGGGGTAGGAAATTTTACATTACCAAATTTGCACCTCTCTTACAACATCAGGGAGTCAGAACTTGTGCAGAAACCAATCACCAATCAGCAATGACCATTGTCACGGTAATGATTTTTTTGGCAAAAGCAGCATATTATTTTTGAAAAGTCACTCCAACAAGTAAACTAAACATTCAATTTGTCTGATACATAATGTCCAACTAGCCAGCTTAGAAGGATGGAAGAGCAAAGAGTTTCTGGTAAAAATGTAAAGGTTGGTTGACATTCTATGATTATGTTTCTACATATTTACTCAGACATAATTGTTTTGCAGTTTGTTCTTGCAGTTGTCTGTATTTAAGTTTTTTTTAGGCAAAAAGGCTGAAAAGTGCAGCGGAGTTGTAAAATCCTCTACTAGAAAGAAAAAGAATATCAGTAAATACTACTTTTTTTGGTTGTGAAAGACCTTATCAGTGAGATTTGCATAGAAACTTCACAGTTTGCCTGTAAGCTGCAATTTACTGCCTCAAACCAGTTTTTCTGTGACACGTTGGTACCTCTACTTATCCGGCTCCAGTTCATTGGGTACTTTGCTAAATGCATATTAAATAAAGCTGGAGGGTAGAAGAACTGCTTTCATTTGCAATGTGTCATGCAGTCATTTTAGGTGATTGTCATTTGATGATGGGCAGGAAGGTTTGGCTTTACTGTAGATGTGTTCAGGAAAGACTTTGTAAATGCTTTATAAAGTTGTAATAAACTGAAAGTATGACTTAAAATAATGTCAACTTAGTCGTACAAAGGATATACTAATAATAAAGAATAGTGGATACTGTTTGCTATGGAAAATAAGCATTTGGAATGCTAGTATGGCCTTATAAGGCTTATGTGCATTTATTTAAGGCCAGTAAACTATTTCTCTTAGATATTTGCGCAGACAGTTATAAAGGTATTCAGAAGTTTCTTCTTGTCTTCAACCGTGGATGCTGAGAAAACTGTCTTTTATTCAAGTAGAGGCTCCTGATCCACCGTAGAAAAGTAAAAAACGTATTATCTCAGGATTCGCACATCTAATCTCTAACCAGAACACAGACATAGCTCATCACCCACTGAGCTGCACTCAGTCTTTGTTAACAGTAACGGTTTATGTCATGCTTTCTTGCCTTGCAAGTATGGACCTGCGGCCTCTGACTGTGCAGACCAGCTCTGCAGTGTCAGAGTTAACCCCTTTGCAAATCATCATCAGCGCCTGGGACTACACCCTCCCTTTCCCTGGGCCACAAGATTGCCAGGTTTCGCCTGCTGCTGTAGGTTTCGGTCGCCGTTTGGCAGAAACGCTGGGACAAGCTGGTTCCTGCTCTATTCATCAGAACTCGATGACAAGTCCTGAAAATGTGTTTTTGTGAAAATGGCCCTTTGTGACTTGGGGGCACATACAAACAGTTGTGTTCTCCTGCAAAGTTGCAACATGCATGAATAGACCTGTTGCAACTGTAGGATTTTCAGTATGCTCTTCTCACCGATACCTTAGGTTTAAATATTGTATAGAGCTGTGTTGTTTTTCCAAACCCTCTGGGTAGAAGCGTTTTTTTTTTTTTTTTTTAAGGCAAACCACATGCTAAGGAAGTAAACATGGTCAGCTGCATTTTCATTTTTCTCAGGGTGTCATCATCATGTATATGTAAGCAACCCCACGCCCCCATTCTCACACACATTCCCTGAGATTTTCAAAAGTAATGTAGTGTGAAGGGATAAAACCTCTTATGCTGTTCAAGAGTCATGGGTAATGATACAGCTGGTGTTGAACCGATGCACTGAGGAAACTGAGTTTGTTTTGCGGTTATGGTCTGATTCTGATTACAAAAGTGTGTGTTAAATCTGGATTATCACATAAAACACAATTTCTCCACAGCGCCTTGCTGATCACCGCTGTGTTTGATCGCAACATCAACTGCCGCAGAGCTGCGTCTGTAAGTTCGCTAGTAAACTTCATCATGCTGCTTTTCCAAAGATCTTGAATGAGAAAACTTTAATTTTGTGTGTCTTTTCCTCCCAGGCTGCCTTCCAGGAGAATGTCGGCAGACAGGTTTGTGACTGAAGCTTTGACGACCTGAGCATTATGGCAGTATTAGCCTTATTTGACGCTTATTTGCAAGCAGATATCCAGTTCATGCTCAAACTTGCCTCATTACGAGGAGCTTTTAAAGAAAATGGCCTTCTAGCGTAGCTACAGGGCACCAGGAAACACTGAATGTGCCAGTAGCCCGTAAGCAAGAACTCTTTAGATTTGTCATTACTTGAATTGGGAACTCTGTCACTGACTGTAGACATCTTAAATGTAGCTGGCTTGTGTTGCAAAACAGTCCATCCTAAGGTGAAAATGTTCTACGCTTTTCTTCATCAGGGCACCTTCCCTCATGGCATCGACATTGTGACGGCAGCAGACTACTTTGCTGTGGGAATGATCAACAACTGCTATCTGAACATTAGGTGAGGACAGTGTTGAACTGCTCATGCAAAGCTATTTTTATGTTCATTGCAAACTGCTCAAGTACACAGCATCCCACCAATATATTCGTAACACAATGATGCTCACAAATACGCAAGGGATAGTGTTCTCTATTCATTTTCCATCTGATATAGCGTAGATCTTGTTGACATGAGGCATTTCAAGAAATTTCTCTTAATTTCAACTTCTTGTCAGTATAGCTGGATATATTGTAAATTACAATAGCATCATTTAAAATTAATTTCAATAATTCAAAGAATAATACTCCAATGTTATCTGCTCATTACCCACAGATTGCTATATTCAAGTGTTTATTGTTGTCAATTTTAAGGATTTTGTTGTAAAGCTGGTGTAAATTCAAACTATACTTTCCAGGACAATTTCAATAGTAACATATTAAAATGACAAATATCCAAAAATCTCTGCCTACTAAAAATTATGCAATTACTTTGTACCTCTGAGCAACAATCTGTTTCCTCTTGAGCTCAGGTAAGGTGCTTCATACAGCGTCTCTGGTTCTGAGTGAACTGTATGCGGTGTTTCTTGAAACACGGTCATGCAGCAGCCTGCAGATTTCCCAACGCTTGAAAGAGTTTAGCTTCACAATCCTATCAAGTCTCTTTTTCTTCCACGCATATTTTCCTTCCACTCAATTTTTCCGCCATGTCCTGGGATGCAGCATTCTGGGATCTCTTAATGATCTTATCCTGCTTATCCTGCTGGTGGAAAGTGTAACTCACTGTCATATAAGCGGCTATCAAGTCAGCTCTCTTCCTTTTGATCGTGTAGGCCCAAACATGGCCATATCATTTCTGCATCACAATCATTCCTTAATGGTCTAATAAAATATTCAGATTTTTTGTGACGCTGAATTAGCTGTAAGACATTATCGTCCAAATTAACAGAAATAAATGCGTGCATACGTTAAGCTTGAGTATACAGCTATGCAAGTTTTATTTTTCAATTGAATGTAAGAAGAAAATTAACCTTTTGAAGATTTTTCAATGCACCTTCACAATTACATTTAATATCTTTAAAAATATGAACATTTGTTATTTACCTCGTTTTGCATAATTTATCAGGTTTGTGTCACAAATGAAACGGAAAACATCACCGCAGAGAAAGAGGGTAGCCTTAGGGCATGACTGAACACAGAGGCATACTGAACACAAAGGAGTTCAATAAAGTTTTCTTCTTTTTAAGACTTCATGTGGACATGTAAAAAAATGGCTTTCATGTTTTTGTTTATCTTAAGTGTCTTCATAGCTGGTTTCCCAGAGTACACCAAATCCATGATCGAACATTTGATATCCAGGAAAATCAACCACTGGGACGGGTCAGAACCTTCACCATTTGTTATTAAAATCACTGCGATGAGCTTTTACATTTTTAATATCTTTAGGAAACATTCTTTATTTTGTTTCACAGCGCGATCCGACTGCTTGCCACAAAAGCACTCCACAACCTGACGCCTCAAGCACCTGATTATATGGCAACAACAGGTAAACAATGTCACCTTACTTGTTCATTGGCAGTTAAATAGGCCACAAGAAAAGCTTTTTAAACACCGATTGTAAACTTTTGCTTAAAAATTGTGAGTTTAGACGATGCTCTCTTTCATTTTAACGCAGTTTTGCCACAGCTGTTGACCACAGCAGTGGGTGTTGATCTCCACAGTCGTCATGGAGCCATTCTGGCATGTGGAGAAATCACATATGCGCTGTACAAAGTGGCTGTTCAGAGCAACAGGTAGACTTGATATATATGAAACATCTCAGTGTCATAAAGGTTAAAAACGTAGAGAATAAAGTGAGTTTTTCTTTTTTATAATAGGAGTGTGATGGATCTAATTTCTCCAGAATGTGTGGATGCACTAAAGAACATTCACAATTTGGTGAGTGAACAAGGAGTTCTTAGTAAGACTTGCTGTTTGTGTAAATTGTGGTCAAACTGCGATGTAGCTGACTGAAATTTGCTGACACTTTCAGCTTCATGAAAGAAAACAATACAGGTAGGCAGAAATGCTCCTTTCAGCTTTTTTGCTTGTAATGTTGTAAGAATGCAAAATATTTTCATATAGAATTATTTTCCTTTCCATAGGGGCTTCGGTGGAGCACTAATGAGACCAGCAGGTACGTCCAAGTCACATGTGAAAAATGAATTACTGAAAGAAGATGTTTTGAAAACAATGATTAAACCTGATATGTATTTCTGCTACTTTTTTATTTTTACAGTTTGCAGCCTCATAGAAAAGTTGTCCCTGTCTAAAATGCCTTTTAAGAACGACCCCATAATCGGTAAGTAAATGGACCAACAGTTTTTGTTTTAAAATAGTTTTTTGTGAAGTCAAAGCTAAAAGTTTCTGGTATGTTTCAGCTGCGTGGCAGTCGCTAATCGACGACACCTTAAAGACTCTTCATCTCTTTTCTAGTGGAGTAAAGGAGGACTTTATTGTAAGTCGATTCATTTATCAATATGTACAGGGTTCATGAATTAATTCTGATTTATTCGTGATTTTTAGAGGTTTCATATCTAAAGCCTTACCTTAATAAAAATAGCTGTAGATTGACTTAGTTTTGTTAGTGTGATTTCAATTTGTAAATGTGTCAAAAATTGACTGAGGACTATGAGATTAAGAAAAACTATGGATTTGAACATTTGTTTGGGGCTACAGTGAAGTGAATCCTTTTAAAAAAGTAAAAATTAAAACCACAATTCACATCTTGTACAGTGATAATAAAATGTATAAAAGACTATACTTGTGTGGCCTTCTACAGCTCAATGAGTTTTCTCTCCTCCTGTCTGTAGGTCTCCATAGTAACAGCCTTATCTGCCTTGTGTGAGGAGTTCTACCAGGACCAAGAAAACCAGGCTGACACACAAATACAAGGTGGCATTTCTTGTTGTTTTCCTCTGGACCCTAAATGAAAACACTAAAAAAATGTATGAAGCCGCTTTTATAACAACAGTTTATGTTCACATGCTTAGATGCGCTCATATCCAAGTACCTCGAAGGACTAATGAGTCCACAGTTGCTCACCCGTTGCGGATCTGCTCGCGCTCTCGGCTGTCTGCCGAAATTTATGATCCACAGCAAACTGAAGCAGGTGAGTGTTTAAAGTATGAATATGAATTTGGGATTTTTAAAAAATATTTCACTGCCTCGATAAATTGCTATAAAATATCGATTCTCTGTTCTTCTTTTTCTGTTTCAGATATTTGGAGGGCTCGAGCAGATGTGCGCCGTCAGCCAGAAGGAGGGCAATTTCACTGAGGCAAGGAGAGACGCAGTCAGATCAGTGGCTCAGTGAGTCTTCTTACACATTTTGCCTGATGGTTCTGGTTCATGACCCAGAGGTACCCTCTGTCTACCCGAAGGTTCCTCATGTTTTCTGCTGAAACACATAGCTCTATCAACACTAATGCCAAAGTAAACTATGGACTGACTCTACCAGAAGGACCAGAACAGCATATCCTTCTATTAATCAGATTGTATTTTGCATATTTCCTCCAAAGTCAATTTCTTTTCTAGCTTGCTGCATTAATCTTAATTTGTTGATTATAAGTTTACATTTTTGCATCACTTTGTAAATTTGTGTCATGTCTTTTGTCAGGGTCTTCCACAAGACAGGTGTTTGTCCCCACGGCTCCCCTGACTCCGTCCTCTGCTCGGAGAATGTGGTCGAGGTGTTCGGCTTTCTTCTCTGCAGCATCAACGACTACACAACAGACAGCAGAGGGGACATAGGAGCCTGGTGAGTAGTGGATCCTGAGGTTCGCTCTCCTGCCCGAGGCTTCCGGTGTTTCTTTTTTCTGCCCTTCACACACAAGTAAAACAAAAATACTTCTCTCACATGTAGCTTCAGGCCATGCTTGGGGACTAGCCAGGAATGTCACCTGGCTTGTCACTTGTCTTCGCAAAAAGGGATGGGCTGTCTCTCTAAGGCTGTCTAGTAATTTTTTTTTTCCTTCCATTATTTTGTTTTCTTTCTTCCTGCTTTTTTTTTCTTTTTGTAGCATTCTCAAACGGAATACTCTTTTTTTAAAATTAGAGATTTTATTGCACCACCCTTCTAAAAGTTGCATTGATTACAAAATGCTTTGCCAATGCAATGTTTGGTATCATATGCAGGGTTAGGTTTTTATCTATGTGTAGAAATATATTACTCTTTCATAATTTGAGCCCAGTGTATTTTGGTATTTCCATCTCATGTCTCTCATGTCTGCTTAGGGACTCTAAAGCCACTTGTCTCATAAGTAAATCTTAAATGACTTCTTGCCAAATAAAACATAACAGTTCCTTCCGTTTTCTTAAAAAACAGAGGCGCCTTCTTGCAGTAATAGTGAAAGGAAAAGTACACCTTCTTCCGCCATCTGCGGTTTTAATCTGAATTTATTTTAATTCGCCTTTTACTTGGGAACAAAATAATATATCAAATTGATCAATTATTGAAATATTTATCATCTGATTTAGTAACTGATTAATTGTTAACTGGAGTATGCTTACTGTAATAAAGAGCATTTACTGAAAAATCACAGAGCACTAATTAAACCAAAAATGTGGGAAAATATTTCTACATTTTGCATTTAAGATAAAAGGAAAACCTTTGTAAATATTGTCTGTAAATATGTTCTACCCAGAATTACAGTTTGGGTTTAATCTCGTTCAAACTTAAAAATAAATAAAATAATAATAATAGTAATAGTAATCTGTTAGTAGATCAACAGATTAGCTTTATTTCTTGTTAGGCCGACCAGAAAGGGTTCAGCTTTTCATATACTGATTTTAGCAGTAGCAGATGCATATGGATACTTTGTTACAAATGATCAAGAGTTCACTAAAGGAGTGCTACGTTATTGCATTTCAGCCATTAAAATGTTTTTTTTTTTTTACCTCTTATTAAGGAACACAATAATTAGTTTTTTGCATCCTTTGAAGTATTTCTAAAATTGTATAAAAAGGGTTTATGTGATCAAATTTAAAAATCCACTTTTATGCCACTTTTTTGTCTGATTAATCTTCAAAATAACTCATTACTAAAATAATGGTTGGTTTGCTTCCCTACTTTAGTTGTTTAAAAATGCTCACCAGAAATATTCATTTTAAAAATCTTAAGATGTTCATTAATTTTTCTGCATCATTGTTTTTAAACCTCAGTTAAATTGTAGCTGAAGGTGAATCCACATCCTCAAATGGGTTTTACTGAGTTAACTCTCCTCTCTCTATCCCAGGGTGAGGAAGGCAGCCATGACAAGTCTGCAGGAAATCACCTTGATGGTGTCCAGCAGTGCTCCAGAGATCCTCTCACCAAACCTGTGAGTAGTAACCTCAGAATGCTTAACTCCTGTTTTTGTGCACCTTGCCCTTCCTGTCTTCATTGCGGCGACTTTTTCTGCACTAAGTGAATGTGACAGTGAGACTTAATTTCTCCTTGAATCGTCTTTAATATCTTCTCCGGCTTGTCTGCAGGGTGAAGTCTATGATGTGCTGCCTGGCTCAACAGGCTGCAGAGCAGAATGACCACTACAGAGCTCATGCTGGAAACATCTTCCTGCACCTCCTTCACAACACTGAGCCTGTAGTACCTCACATACCCCACAAGGAGGAGCTGTTGAGCATCTTTCCTGCGTGAGCTGCTCAAATATATTACTGCAGCATTATAACTTGTAACAAGTTAACGAATGTGGTGTTTTTTATGCGGCTTTGGTTACTTTGGGGAAAAATACATCGGGCCTGATTTAGAGACACTTTCTGGCGATCTTTAATTTTGTTTGGTTTCTCTTCCAGGGAGACCATAACCAGCCTAAACTGGAATGCCCCATCCCAGGCTTTCAAGTACATCACACAGCTGCTTGGATTGCCTGAGTATCAGTACCACACCCTGCTGGGGCTCTCTGTGTCAGTGGGAGGGATCACCGAGTCCACAGTAAGTTGAAGAAGCAGAAAATTGTCAAATCGCAGCCGGAAGATAAAAAACCTGGCCATAAATGATGCGGACGAAAAGATTTAGTTTCATTGCGATACTCTGGAGGCTTTCGCAATCGTGGCCACAGAGCTCTACGTTACCCCTAGCAGCACTGAGGGACATTTTGCCTTTATTTTGACACAAGGTTTTGTCTGTTCAAGCATCTATCAAACCCATAATGTGAATTTAGTAGGAGCCAGAGTATTTTTTATGTCAAGGGCATAAACAAAGCAGATGACTAAAGCAAGCAAAATATGTAAACATACAAAAATAAATTGATGTTTCAGTTTTGTTTTTGCTCAAAATGTGGAAACAAAATGGTTGAGATATTTATTAGTTTATGCTGTGTGACAAATAAATAACGTTTGTGTTTGATTGCAGGAATTTAGATTGGATAGTTCCACATCACAAAATGCGACCACATGCTTTTGTCATTTAGCAGCAATCTGTTTATTATTCAGGTTGTCCGACCAACAGGGGGCGCCGTTTGTCCACCGTTGTCTTCTGTGTAACACCTGCTTTTAGTGTGCTCTTAGAATCTTGTTGTCGCTCCTCAGCCAACCTTTGCATAAATACCGGACTTGAAATATTGATTGAGTCGACGTTGGTTCTTTATGCTGACAAAGAAACTTTTCTCATGGCTTTTATTCTGCGGTTTATCCTAAAAGCATGCCTGTGAAACTCCTCTGCAGCCTTTTTTACGCAACATCTCTCTGGAGGTCCAGCCTGGGCTCATAACTGGGGTTGATCAAGTCCTCATTCCTCTCCCACTGCGATTTAACCTGTTAAAACCACACATTCAGAAGCAGCCCAGGCTGCAAAAGTTTGAGCTTATTTTTAACTTTGAATATTTATGGATGGAATAAAGAAAGTATATTTAAAGCCTGCAATAACAACCTCGAGGCCCATGAAGGTAAACCAATCTGCCATTGGTGCTTTAAAGCAAGCTCCCTCAGAGACCATCCAGCTCCACTCTTGTTTTTATCTCCTCCTCTTAAGAGTTTTTCTACTTCTGCGGAAACATCCTCAGAGACGAGAGGCACCGATGTATTTGTACAGCATTTAGAAAACGGAGCCAAGATTGCTGCAATGTATGGGCCAAGATTACGATTCTCACACTGCAGGGCCGTACGCTCACAGGCCAGAGAGAAAACGAGCCTCACTCTTGCTTTTCAGAAATCAACCTGGCATAGTTCAATCACTGCAAATTGGGATAAAAAATAGTTTTACCATTGTTAACTTTGATAATTCTATCATACACAAAATCTCTTTGAAGCCTACATAACATTATTTATAGAGTTATGTAACAAGTGCAAAAGGCTACACTCTTCACTACATACATATAGTGATCATTTATTTAGATCATAACGTCAAATTAATTACAGGTCTGATTTAACTTTTTTTCCTATCCACACCATTTTGACTTTGACATTAATCCCCACCATCCCCACTGCAGTGAATTACTCTTCTGTCCTGCTGCTCAGGCTCCTGCAATCTTTTGCATTTGTTCAGGCACATCACTCCTCCCAATCGCTGTTTGCCTTCCTGAAAGGGATTCAGAAGGACATCGATGCTCTGACGCAGTTTACGCAAACATTGCTGGGGATCTTTAGGAATAATCTTCAGAATGACAGGTACATTAAACTAAACCAGATTCATCCCTGTAGTATAACTTTGAAGCACTTATTTTCATCATTAATATCTATAACATTTCAAATTTGTTCTCCCTTTTTCTTGAAGAGTATCTGTTCCCCTGCTTATGATGCTCAGTCAGATGCTTGCCAACAACGTTTTTGAAATCTTGACCACACAAGAAAAGTAAGTGGCTTTTTATGATAGAACTGTGTCTTCATACCTCAGGGATGACCAGAGTTTTCTGTCTCTTTGCTTCATAAGTCACCAGGTCTGTGTGGATCTTTTGGGTCTTTGCAAAGAGCTCAGGAAGTCCAGGAATGTGGCCAAGATACGTGCCTGCATTTACGTGTAGGTTCTCGTATGCACATAGGCTTACAGCTGCACCACCAAAGCAGAAGAAAGGCTTATTGTTGGTTGTTTTCCAGATACTGTGGACTGATCCAGTTTGAGGGAGATGTGAGGAAGAAAGTTTTGTCCCAGCTGCTGATGCTGCTCTGCCATACGTTCCCGATAGTAAGTTCTGCACACTTACACCTAACAGTGGACCTCCTACACTGTAATGAAGGTTTATCATTCCTAATTCATATACTATAAATATCAGCCCACCTAAAATGAATGGCGAGTTTATTTTTACTAAACAAATCAAATTTGATGTAGTTGATTGTGGCCCACATATGGAAACTTGTAATTAGAAAGTTGGATACGTTTACATTTAACTTGTATATTCTTCTAATAGTGTATACTGTCCCTTTTTAGATAAATTAAAAATAGAAATATATTGAGACTGAGAACTATTTCTTTAGGAGTCAAATATTATAGAGAAATTGGTTGAAATTAAATAAAATATGTTTTAGACATTTATAGTCTCTGCTTTGATGTAATTACTCTAAACCACTATTCACATTATTATTCATGTGTATATTTTTTATTGTTTGTGATGTTGTTTTTATTATAACTCCAGATAAGAAAGACTACATCCGGCGAGATGTATGAGATGCTACTTACCTACAATGACGTCGCGGATCCAGATGTGCTCGACGATGTCTTAAACTTACTAAGTGACACTCAGTGGTTCGTGTTATTTTGTAATCAAGTCATCAAATTAGTT
This sequence comes from Poecilia reticulata, assembly GCF_904066995.2. NCBI lineage: Eukaryota > Metazoa > Chordata > Actinopteri > Cyprinodontiformes > Poeciliidae > Poecilia > Poecilia reticulata. The sequence goes on along the minus strand of NC_088837.1, from coordinate 16,647,052 downwards.
GTGAAACCATCTGTTTTTTGTTTTTTTTCAGAGAATTTACTTTAAATTGAATTTATTTAAAATATCAACGATTTTATTATCCGTTTAAGGGAGAGCGACCTCGCCACAGTGCGGGAATGCAGGAATCAGCTTTGTGATTGGCTAGGAGTGCCCAGGCCCCGGCCAATAACCAAGGTAACGATTTAACATCATTACCTTTATCTGCTTCTGAATATTTGGAGAGGAGTTAGGTTTTGTGTCTGTTTGAAGATAACCCTGACAACTCTCTTTTCATTTGCAGGACCCTGACCAGGTTTCATGATTACTGGTGTTGAATTCGGCAGGAGCTCTAAGAGAAAAAGGACTGAGCAGTTAGTGTTTTCTTCTGAATCTGTGTCAGGAAGTTTGTCCGTCTGCCAGAGAAATGCACAGCAAAAATTGCAGCCTGTTCTAATAATTTAACATGAATGCAAAAAAAAAATGAAAGAAAAATGATCTGTCACAGTTGTTTTGTTAATATCGCTACAGGTGTATCGCCTGCAGCAACCTTTTTCTCTGTTTCTGCAGCTGTAAAACAATAAATGACCTTAAACTTACCTGTAGCAAGTGTTTTTTTTTTTTTTTTGTTATTTTCTGTCAATAATACTATTGTTCGATGCTCTATTTAGGACTCGGTCGAGCTGTTTACATGTAAGCTGTACCTGGAACAACACAGGGATGTGAAATTTAAACTGTACTTTGCAAACACTCCGGGGAAATGGTTACCATTTAAATGTTTTGGCACACAGCGTGGAATGTCACTGAGGCCCCTGCTTCCCCTTAGGGAAGGCAGACCTACTTTTTCTGCGCTGGCAAAGGTACCAGCGGTTGAAGGAGCCTGAGGCCCGATAGCGGAGTCTTCATGCTCGCCTGCAGAACAGAGGCTGTTGTGTCACCATCGGTACGGTCTTGTCTAATTAGTGGCTGATAGTGGCCACATTGTGCCACAGTCTTCAACAAAGATGCAATTGTTGCATTATTTTAGAGTTAGGTGGTTTCGCTGGCTCGTCATACACAGCAGAAGCTTCTTAAGCTAGTAATCAGTATATTGCATTACACTTTACGGCATGGTTCACATAACTCTGTTTAATCCTTTCCCATGGATGCTGGGGTTTGTTTCAGTTATGTTTATACCATATGTTAGCATGCTGCACATGAGTGAAGGCTTTACCACATAATTATTGGAAATTACTTGTAAACTTTGGCTTTATGAAAGCATAAATGGTGATTTTTTTTTTTAATACTTAGATTGTTGATGTGATGCTTGAGGTCAGTTTACAAAACTTGACTTTATTATGTAGCTGTTTATATTTGCATGAATTTAAGTAAAGTGATATAGTACTTTATATGTCTTATAAAATTTACCCAGGTTTAATCACTTTAACCTTACTACAGTGAATTGCAATAGTAGGTCTGGACTTTGAGACCTACTATTACTGGGGGGTTTGGGGGTGGAGGGAAGCCGTCTGAATGGGGAAAAAAACCCTGAACGCTGTATGTGCTGGGTTTTTATCTTAGAATGGCCAACTCTCTATTATTCCTATGTCAATTTGATACAGTAGGGGCTTCCACACTTCCCATATCTGTGCCCTATGTCACTTTTATCAACTTTTTAATCCGTTGTTAACATGTCGTAACCTGTTTTTCCGAGCCGCCTTTAAACGCAACATGAGCGCTACGACGCTCGCGCTGGGTTTACACCTGTGCGGCAGTGAAGGAGACCTGCTGCTGTGCAGAGCTAACCAGGTGTGTTAGAATCATGGCAGCAAAACGCAAAGAACTTTTCACAGTTTTTCCCCCAAACTAACCGACTGAGTTGAGTAAAGCTGTTGGATGCAGGTAATGCTAGCTAAAAGATAACTAGCTAATATCAATGCACCACCTTAAGCTGTTCAGCTACGATTAATGTTGCCCCCCCGTTCGCCGTTCGTCTGGAGCCGGGGCTGAGTATAACAGGGAGTCTCTAAGAATCCACCCCCCACACACACGTCGTTCAACCAGACAGCTATTTGTAAACCATAGGGGGGTGAGGGGGCAGAAATAGTTTGGAAACCACTGGGGGGGCCCAGGAGAAAAAGTTTGGGAACCACTGTTCTAGTGGAGTCTGCTTTGGTCCAGTCTTGCTATTGTAGGTCTGGCTTTGTCCATCCATCCATCCATCCATGGTTATTATCTTGCTGGAAGTTTACATCTACCCAGGTCTGCAGTATTTTGCTGCCTCTAAATGGTTTTCCATCATCTATGACCTGCTTGATGTCATGACTGCTGAAAACAGGATCTTCTTAAAGAGACAGAGGTCCAATTTCAAGGTGTTAAATTTCTTTTAACAACTGGATGTAAGACAGTCAGTTGATTGTGCTATAAAATGACATTGTGTGTCTGAAAAATATACAACGCTGCCCCTTTAAATGATATGCAGGTGGTGGAAATTGGTTTGAGGGGATTTTATTTAGAGGCATCAGGGTCAAGGGGGTTGAAAACATATCCGCACCACACCTTTTCCTTTCAGTGCCTAATTGTGTGCCACTTCATGTTGGCCCATCACATAAAGCACCAACAAAACAATAATGTGGAGTATAATCTGTAACATATCTAAAGATTCAAGGTTAAGAAAGCGTTTGCATGTCACTATATTTCCATTCCATTGTTCCATCACTTTGTTGCCTTGTAGCTGCTGATAAGTGACCAAGCTTCATCACCCTGCCCATGAACAAGGCCACATTCCCCCTTCACCCGCCTCCTCGGGCGTTGTTCAACTCCGTCTGTGTCAGCCCAATATTGCCACAGCCCCATAATTCGACTTTAATTAATTCCCAGCCACATGTAAAATTCCTGCAGTTGCCGATGAAAGAAATGGTGTGTTTCTCTTAAAGGCAGATTGACGGGAAAGCGAGCGGCTTTGCTACAGTGCTCGGGGTTCAGAGGAATGCTAATAATTCCGAAAGGCTTACAGTTCGCTGGCAGTATCCATGGCGATTCCCTCTCACACAATGGTGGCCTTTTTTAGAGGAGTGGAGCGGGGAGGGCAGGGGAGGGGGGCCGCTCCCTCATTGACTGGGTTTGGGTGAGATGTTAGGAGAGACCTCCTTCAACTTTGGGGTTAAGTGTTTGATTATTGCAGGTTTTTTCCGGGTTAATAATGGAGCTGACTTAAAGCCAAGGCTGTTATCTAAAACACTGCTGTGATGTTTGCATTTATTTGCATAAGTGTTGTTTTAGGTGAGCACATCCAGTTTGCTTAAAGGCGTGGTCGTATTATAAGATGAGACCATGTTACGTCTCTGGGATCATCGCCGCTTTTCTTTACCAAACAGCAGATTACTGAACTCGTGGAGCAAATGATTTTGATTATAGTTCATCTTCATTTTGTGCGTCATGTTCCTTGTCCTGGCGGTGGGGGAGGGGTAGGGGGTTAGGGCACTGTGAGAACTTGCATGTTGTTTTACCATAAACAGTGGCGCAACTACACATTATTCAGGTGGATGCGAAAATCCACCTGAATAATGTGTAGATCCCCCCCCCCCCATCCCCCGAGGCGACGATACGTGAAGGGTATAAATCCCTACATTTACCTCGTAAGGCGCGCTGAAGTGTATGGGAAAACATCATCGGCGCGCCGCCCCCTCCAGACGGGGTTTTGGCGCCCCCTCTGGTGCTGCGCCCCTATGCGTTGCATACCCTGCATACCCACTTTTTGCGCCACCGACCATAAATAAAATCAGACTCTGTTTGAAGGTAATTTTATTGTTTTTGCCTTAAAAAGCTAAATGTTTGTGATTTCCCCTATGATCGCCTGAAAGTACTGATTACCAAAATCCCTTTTTTTTTTTCCACAATCAATGAGTCCACAAATAGAGGCACATGCTACCCTCGTTGCCCTCTGGACAACCTTGTGTTTTCTTTCAATTTGCCAATGATATATGAGAAAATTAACCCAATCCCTTTCACAAAGCATGAAAAAAACAAGCATCACACTCATTGCAAAGCAAATAAAATTGAATACGGTTCTATGTTTGGAGCTTTTTTGCTGTATTATTTCAGTGCATCCTTTGTAAAATTCACCTTTAAAAGTTTATTGTCCCCAGGTGTTAACCCCTGCTGAGACTTCCTGTTTGGCCTCGGCACCTGGTGTAAGAGCTACAGCCCTCCTCCTGCTTGCTTGCCAGCTTCATTAGTGGAGCTTGAGATCTTAATTGCCCTAAATTTATAGAGTGGATGTACTGTGGAGCAGCTGTTACATCCAGACTGGCTTTTGAATCCAAGGCTCCTTCAGGCATGCCAGCTGAACCGTGAGCATTTTCTGAGAAGTTTTTCGGTTGATTCAGCATAACTTCTAAGAAAGAAAAAAATGTTAACATTTAAGTACTTTGTTTCAGTTTATCTGTTTAGGCCCTTAAAACCAGTCAATGGACATACATCCTTTTCAGTGGATCTTGATTATTAAACAATGCAGTGGAGTTCAGTTTTTGAAAAAAAAAATTTTGTTGTTTTTTTTTATGGAAGAAAACCGAACAGATTGCATCGAGTCACTGACTGCTGGAGGAGCATGTCGTGACAATGGACAATCACACACCGTTTCTCATACCTGCATGAAACGGAAACTCCTCATTCAGAAGAAGAAACTCTCCCCCCCCCTCCCCAAAAGTTCCAGAATTTGTGTGAACGGTCATCTGTCATGACCAACCTGGGAGGTTTGAGAAGATGGCACACACACAAAAAAGGACAAAGAACAGAAGCACCAAACTTGGAGTGCATTCTATTTTGAAGAAAAGTAAAAACGTGGCAGCAGCATATGCTTTCATGGCTTCATCTAGGAGAAGAACAGAGCCACACAGATAATCTCTGAGCCAGTTCAGTCTATAGGATAAAAGACAGTATGGTGTGGCGCCATAAGGGATCAGATACTGCTAGTTGCAGTAAAAGCTCAGCCAAAGCTATGTCTAGGAGAGAAGCAGGGTTAAACACTAAAAGACAGAGCCAAATGTATAATCTATAGACGGAGAACATAAAGTGTTTGGCAGTAGTAGCTCAGCCGATGCTCCCTTTTGTATCCTATAAAATCCTGTATAACAATCATTTTCCAGTAAAGTGCCCAAATGAACTGAATTAAAAAAAACAACAAAAAAAACATTCTTATATGCCAAGGATCTCCAGCCTCATGAAAACCTAAAGAAAAGTTTAATTAGAAATGACTGAAGATGATAATTATATGACAGATAAAAATAGCGAATATACAATAATTACATGACTGATAGAAATAGTAGAGAAGCTGTAATTATAAATATGACAGCTGATGCGGTCTCTCTGCAGGAAACCACAGTCTTTATTTGTTTCCAGCGTTTTCCACCAGGCATGTGCTCACTGCTGGGGAAATTACCATGTTGTATGGGATTATAGTCATTTTGGACTGCAGGGCAGCTGGATAGGTTTGGGGAATGTGGGTTAATTGCTGAGCCCATGTGCTTTTACAGACCACAGGTTAATGAGGGGAGTGTTTTTTATATCAACCTAACTAGCACATGCTCCTAAATAATTGTCCGAATTGAATAAAGTAGGGTGATTCGTAACTCGGTACTAATTGTTTGGTAGAAGGGATTGTTCAGCCATGACGTTTCTATTTATTTTTGTAAGGATAAACTTTCTGTTATGCCGTCTCCTCAGTAGAATATTGGATCATCCTGTTAAACATTTTTCTTTCCATGTTTTCTGAAGACCGATTGCCCTGTTAGAGAGCCTTCAGTATCCAATTAGCCGCCTGTCCTTATCGCGGTTGTTCTGGGGGAGTGTGACAGCTTTTATCAGCGCCAGCACCTCCCAAATTCCACAGTGATTTACAGTATTTTTATGCACAGACTCCAGATTTGTGCTGTGTGTATTTTGATAAAATAGCGCCTTGGAAACTTATTTCTGCCTTTTGGACGTCAGTGCATTTCGTCATGATGCGACCACAGGCCGGAATGTATTTTATTGGGACTTTGTGGTAGACCAACAGAGTACAATGAATGATTGTGAATAATCAACTATCTTACAAATGAAAGTCTGTAAAGTTCATGTGTATTCAATCTCTTTTACTCCGATTTCCCACATATTATCTACAAGTGTCCAATGTAAACTCGGTGTAAATATACAGCTGTTCGTAAAGCCTTTATAAGTTTGACATTGAGCGAACATCATCAAAATTACCAATAAACTCAACACAAGCTTCACAATTAAATGGAAAAACGAGTATGGTACATTTAAACTGACAAGATGGGCAGGAATTCAAATGTAAAACATTCTCAGAATCAGAACACATTATTTATTGTCATGATACATTTTGTATAATACACCATATAGGCATAAAAATGCATCCCATTGGTCTGAGTGAAAAGTATCCACAAACGCATATGTAACTATAGCAACACTTAGATTGTCCCGAATAGATGTAGTATTTAGGAGGGATGAAAGAATGAGCATCTGAAAACCAACATTAACAAATTACTCAGAATGGATTTTGTGAATTGTATTTTTGTTAACATGTCTCTTCCAGAAACTGTTACACTGGTCCAGTCAAAGTCCTGACCTACATTAAATTTAGAGTCTGGGGCAAGACTGACATTTCTGTTCATGTTCTCCATCCAATCTGACTGAGATGGAACCGTTTTGAAAAGAATAAAAATGATATGTAAAGCTGGTAATTCAGGACACCGTAACTGGGTTTATTTCAGGATACGTGTTTCTTTCTGTGCTGTAGTAATTCTTTATTAATAAAGTAATACTTTCTGGGTCCTTTGCACTTTTAGTTTTCCTATAAGTAGCTCAAAGCTGCTCATTTAGTGTCATTTGGAATCATCAGGCCGATGGTCGATACGATTTGAAGTCGCCCTTTCACAGTAGCCCGGATACGGATGTGAAGAGATTAAATTTAGCCTAGGAAAATTTATTTCCCTTTGTTGTCACGCGTCATGGCAGCAGTATCATTCGACATCTGCTAGTGAGCACATTTAGCTTTGCTCCAGTGACAGGCTCAATGTTCCTCCTCTTCCTGTCATCATTCCGGCCTTGAGTGAACCCTGATGACTGTGTTTATGAACCTGCCTGCAGAGGCTGTCCTACTGCTGCTGTTCCTCTCTCTCTAGACGCTTAAGAGTGACCTCATGAAGACGGCCCACACGTCAGGGGTCCGGCTCGCCTCTCTTCTGGACGCCAGCCAGAATGAGCTCATCCATGACAGTGCCTCCAGCTGCTTGGTCGTAGGAGTGTCGTTCTTATTCGAACTCCTCGTCCAACCCGGGCGGGTGTAAGAGGGCAGGGTTGGAGGGACGGGGGGTTTAGTGTGACACCCTTCCCAGAAGCACCATCGCCGGCTGACCACTGGCAGCCTGCCGCCCCCTCGGCGCCTGCAAAGCAGCACGGCCTTGGGCCTCCACTGTTCCCTACGGAGAGGCTCAGTTTGTTCTGGACGCACGCCAGAGCTGAGCGATGGAGGGAGGTGGGGGGGCATGGCCAGGTCAGCTCTCGGGGGTGGTCTCGTAGTCAATGCATGTGAATGTATTTTGCGGTGCGTTTGGAGCCATAACGATTAGCTTGTGTTTTTTTATACTTTGATTCTGTTGTCTTTGCTTTGGCGCTGAGCTGTCAGGATGTAAGATCTCTTTGTCTCCTTGAAGCCCAGAGTGTACAGAGAGGTGGACGGTGCAGACATGATTGTGTTTCTTGCTCTTTTCAGTGTTTTCTATAACCACGGTTTTGATTCTGACCGGTTTCGTCAGCTATAGGAGACTAAAACAGCATAGAGAGCTATCAGATAGCCGCACCGCAGCCTGTTGTGCTGGACTCTGTCACCCACACATCTTCTTGGCTAACGAAGTCAATCTGGTCTCAATCTGTGGTAAAACTCACAAGCGTGGGGGCAGCTGAAGGTCAGAGCCTAAGAAGGAGTCGTATCTCTCGGCTCGGCCTCCTTCTCTCCGTCTGTGGCCTCCTCCTTTTAACGCTTCAGCCGCTGCTTCCTGAGCCAACCATTTGGAATCAATTATCCGTCACAGTCAGAAGTTTGTGATAATTAAAAGGAGATGTTCTCCACGTTCCGTTTCAAATTACCAGGTCTTGGATCATCTAGCAGGAGAAAGTACACAACAGGAAGAAGACGACCCCTTTTCTTTTTCCCTCCATTTGCCTCCAGAACTGTCTTAATTCTTAATTTGTTGATTCAACAAAGTGTCGGAAACATTCCTCAGAGATTTTGGCCTATATTAACCTGATGGCATCATCAGAGTTGCCAACTTTTTTGAGGGGAACTTGGAGAAAGACTTGGTCTGCGTAGTTCTGTATGTGTCAGAGGTTTGAATATCATGACAGCTATTATTTTCTTAAAAGTCCTCTTGAAGCAACAGTACAGGCCTCATTGTCCATGTTTTGTGGTTCACCCTAAAACACCGACTCCTATTGAGGTTAATATCTTTATTTGACATTCACTTTGCTGTCGTACATTTGCACATACAGAGCTAATGTGGCTTGTTCACTGACGTTACATCATGCAGAAAGGGTAAGTCTGATAATATGGTGTGAAAATAACTTTCTCAATGTGAACAAAATCTAGATTATTTTGGACATAAGATAGTGTAAAAAAAACCCAACAACGTAACACCCTCAGCACCAGATGGACCGAAGCGGAAACAGATGTTTTCATGCAGCATGTTATCAAATTAGCTTCGGGTATAAATGTTTAAATGTAAGGTATTTGATAACACTTTGTGCTATTCCTTAAATGAATAATCTAATCTAATATATGGGTAATTCCTACTTCTTTACCATTAGCTTCTGCCTTGCTGTGAAGGAGGAAACATTGTGTGACTTTGTTGTGAAATAGTTTTTACTATGCTCTGCATAAACAGCAATAAGATGCACACAAAGTCCAAAATGTTTTTTTGTTTTTTTTTACAGATTAACTTCAGGCTTTGAAGTCTGAAGTTGATCTTCAGACTTCAAAGCATAAGTGGAGCTTTAACTATTGTAAAATGATGTTTTAAACCCTATAAACCACCGCCAGCTCTTCCACCTCCTCCCTGCTCATTGCTGAATACCAGCCACTCTAAATGATCATTTTTAAGAAAACGGTTTGAGATGTCCTAAGATGCTGAGCGAGCATCAGAAAATTGGTACAATATGTATTGTAAAGGAATGGACATAGTCAGCGACAATACCTGGGCATTCAAACAATGCTCAATTTGAACGAAGGAGCAAAAGAACCACCCAAAAAACATTCCCCACACTATTATACTATCACCAGCTGAACCGATGATACAAGGCAGGATGGATCTATGTTTTCATTTTTCCTTCAAACTCTTCATTGGAATGACTTGGCTGAAATCAAGGCTTATTGAGATACTGTTGCATTTCAATCACCAGAAAATAACTTTTCAGGACTGAGGGACTGTGTACCTTGTGGGCTGGATTTGTAAAACAAAGTAACTCTAAACATGGGACTTTTCTGCAAGGTTTACCAGAAAGGTTAAAATTACTTACTGCATTGTTTTTTTTATGAGATATTTACAAAAGTGCCCTTCTTGTCAAGGGGATTTCTCTAAAACTATGTTGAAAAGGAGTGTTTGTGCTCGAGTTCTCTTTTTCTCCATGATGAAAATGTTACTTGGTGAAAATATTATCGTTGCGTGGGAGTAGAAGTTCCAGATATTCATCGGGATTTGAATAAAAACGATTAAAAACGTTACTTTGAGCAGACATTGTGCTACAGACTGAGTCAGATATTTGATGTCAACGACGTCGAAAAAGACATTGACAGTTTGTTTTTCGAATTGCAGCTGATCTTATCAGACGATAACACCAAGTCAGCAGGAACTGCACCACCAACAAGTTTCATGTGATTTGAGTCATCTCCCATTCATACATCCTCCGTATCTGAGTGCATATCTGCAGGACCCGGCCATGTGGCCTCCAGTGACTCTTTTCTGCCTGTGAAATGACACAAAGTTTGTACTGTTTTCCAACAGTTTTGAATTTCACTGATTATCAGAAATAACCACATCACACACTGTCAGTTTTTTTTCCAGTTTAAGCATGAGATAAAGGATTATTTTGTGCATGTGTGTGTGATGATTCAACCAAAAATGGTTTTTACCACGGCAGTTGACAAACTGTGACTGGTCTTGAACTTTTGACATCCAGCTTGTCACAGGACTCCCACACCGGCTGACTAGTGAAGTCTTTTTATTTAGTGCTTACAGCTTCTTTAAAGTTATAGTTGGCTGTCTTGTGATGCAAGATGCACTACCGATTTTGCTGTACAGTTTCAATGAGCTCTTTGTTTAATCTGCAGCTGCATTTGTATATTGTCACCTTCTTAAAATAATGGTCTTTTTTTTTTTTTTGCCAAAAGTGACTTTTTTGCCCACATCATCAAAACATTAGGAAGGTGACTGTGTTATGTTGTGTTGCATGTTACAGATGTGTAAGTAACACGATTCTATTAATTTGTTTTCATGGCTGTGGAAAGAACACATCTCAACAGAATAAATCTTGCAGAATTTAGTCAATATTTTCAGTTTTTTTTCCAGATTGTTACACTTCTTGTCTGTGATGTCAAAGTTTTAACATAGGTTATAGGTTTTCCAGTTATTGTTAAGAGAGTACTGTTTTGAATGCAAATTGTAGTTTGTCTTTTTGTTAACCACATCTGTCATTGAATAAATGGCATCCATTATCTGTCATTTATTTGATTATTCAGCAACTCATTCTTTTGCTACTTTAACTGTGCAGCTCCATGACTCTTATCCTTATACATAGACTGGTTTCTTTTGACTTTCCCATGGCTTAAAGACAATAAAGAAGTGTTTTGTTGTGGCCTTCAAATACATCCAGAGATACCTCAAAAGCCATCACCTCTCTATCTTGGCTTTCCCTTAGTGTTTAATAATGATTGTGCATGTCATTTTCTGATTTTGAAGACATAGATTTATATATCTCATATACACATTCTCTCATCATTGTGACATTTTGCAAAGAGAAATAATTTTGGTCATTCCAACTGACATAAAACAAGAGAAGTTTGATGTGATTTCACTTCAGACAGTGAGAGAAAAAGTTTTTTCTGTTTATTGGCTTCACAGCAATCATGCACTTCCTGTATTTACTGAACAGCTTTTTGAATGTTGCTCTGGTGTTTTGATGGTTTCTGTTTGGCTAATTAGCCCCAATTGAGGTTGGAAGGTCTCAAGGCCATCACCTTAATCTAGAGGGCCCTCCACAGTTACATCCATCACATCCAAGTCAGGAATTACTCCAAAATGCTATTATTACATCCAGCCTGAAGAATCATGTTGGTAAAATAAAAACAAATTATAGACCTAAATTTGTCGGCTCTTAAATAACTTTTAACATCATTGAACACATTTACTCAAAGTATTTACTGATTCACTAACTCACTTCATCAAGTTATTTCTGTTTTTAAGATGTTTCTCTTGAAATTCTCCTTTTTGTAGGTGTTTAAAGCGCACTCTGGACTTTCTATGTGTGTGTGTGGAAAAGGCGCGCATGCACTCACCCACACCCACACACACTCGAGCAGTCCTTTTTTTGAAAGGTTCCAGCTGTTTTTGCCTCATTTCCCTCCATCCTTCAGTGAGCACAGTGACCAGAGCTGTTACCTTGTGCCAGACGTGTGTAGTTTATTAACATGATAAACACTGCACCAGCTACAGAGCTGCCACTCGCTCACAGCTTGGAGTGGGGGAGTTAAACAGATGGTTCATATAAAACAGGCTCTTCCTGCTTGATGTAAAAAAAAAAAAAAAACCCCGAACCAATTAGATTGGTGTATTCTAAACACAAAGCCTCTTCTGTTGCAACTTGGTGTTTGGGATCAGGTTTGGAAGCACATTGCTGTGTTTTTATTTTGATTAAAATAACAGTTTGAAATCGATACAACAACCTGAAAAGCCGCAGGTTTAGCAGTGCAAAATTGTCATTTCGGGGAGGAGAGGGCCTCTGAGTCTGCGATGCCACATGGCCGGGCCTGCTGCCGTCGTCACAAGCTGAAATCTGCCTAATAACAACCTCCAATCAGAGGACTTCAAATATGCACCAGGCCCAGTCACTTTCTGCTCCGTTTCTCTATTTTAAGAGCCAGACCGAGGGGGTGGAATTACACCCCAATATGCTTAATCGTTTCCATCAGTGATGTGAGCTAAAGAGTAGCAGGAAAGCGTTCCCCCTGCTGCTTCAGGGCTTTTTCCATAAGGCACATTTGCGATCCACATCAGTGTCCTCAAAAACAGTTAGCACAAAAGCCTTTGAGACTGTCAGTGATGTGCGTCATTCCTGCTTTGACCCAGTGAAAGCAGTGCAGCGTGCACTGAATAACTGCAGCGCTGGAGAACAGAGGATCCAGGATGAAAGCGCGGGGTAGATGGAGGACAGTTGATGTGGTTGCAGTGGTCTACCAGTAGCTGTCATCCTAAAAGAGTGACTCAACTCGGGGGAAGTGGCTTTTGACTTCCAGTCTCGAGTAAAGGAAGTGTTTGTTGCTCCAGGATGGTTGGCAGATTGCTTGATTCCATCCTTCACTCTTTGTGCCTTATGGTGGCTGCTTATGTCTTCTTTATCCCATTTTCCCCCCAACCCAGCCCTTTCACTTGAGGTAAAGTTTTCCAGGGCTTCTAGCGGAGATAAAGAGATGTGAAAATGCAGGATGTGGGATTCCCCCATGAAATAATCATCTGTCTTCCTGCCCGACTTTTTATCTGTGCGGTGAGGGGAGGAAGGAAAAAACAAGACAGACAAGCTTGCATACTGTTTGGAGGATCACAGAGATTTTTTTTTTTGAGTAAGGCCAGCTGCGATGTGGTGACCCCAGTAAGACACGTAGACACAACTGTGTCCCTGAGGGCCGACCAGTGGAGTAATGTTCACCGGAAATCCTCATCTGTTTGCAGCGAGACACGGAAAGTGCTGTGAGGATGACCATATATGTCCTCCCCTCACCTTGCCGGGTCTCACCAGGAACGTGACATAAAGCAGCAGACAAGTTTGACGCGATCCATCACGTTCTCGGCCTCCTCTCCTAAACCCGTCTAGGAGAAGAGGAGCACGATCTTCCTCCCTTTCATTTCTCGTACTTCCTCCACCTGCGTTTTCTTTGAGGAAATTTCACGTCCAAACTCTCCAGCTGACGTCTTGATGAGCGCAGCGCTCTGTTAGCTAAAGAATGCGGGGGCAGCAGAAGTGTGAAATGTTTCATGCTGTTATGGGAAACAACACCAACTGGTTCTTATAAAGAATGAGTATGAATGTAGGTGAAGTGTTATTATTAGTGTTAAAGGTGAGGGGTAATTTTCATATCACTATCATCTGTATCAATGCAAAATTAATACTTCTTTTGTGGGTTTTAGTCTTGAATAGTTATACCTCGTGGGCACCTGGAGAAAAAAAAATCCAGTCTTTGAAACTTCACTGATATAATACTATATTTTTTTCATTTTGAAAAACTTAACAAGCATCATAAAAGCACTTGGACAAAAAATAAATAAATCTAAATAGTAATTACAAATGCATTTGAGTTTATTTACAAACCCTGTGTTTTGTATGGAGCGTGGAGTTAAATTTAAAAGTTAGTTGCATTTATGAGTATTTAGTTTTAAGGTGGATGAATGCACATAAAATGCCACCAGATTTCCTGAGTTTTACTCTCTTTTAGACTTCACTAACAAGGTTTCACTTTAATTTTATAAAAAAAAATTTATCTGTCTTTGTATTGAGAACAAAAACTGCAACCAAATTTTTTTTTGCCAATTTCTTTCCACCAAAAACAAGTCAGATACATTTGAATGGCAAAGTTGAAGTACTTAAAAGTGATGATTGGATTTTGTTTGAAAAAAAACATGAAAAATGCTTGAAACACCAAAGAACTTTCAATATCTACCTCTAAAATGAAGCGAATAACATTTGACCAACTGGTAATTAAGAGGAGAAATTAGCATTTTGAGGATAGAGTGAAAAAAACAACAACTTTAAAGTGCGCCACATAAGTCTTTGAACTTTACTCTTTCATCTACTCAGTCTTGAACTTCAGACTGCAGAGTTAAGCACCACTCAATACAGTGAGCCGCTCCACCAGAACAAAAGTGTTCAGACAGGCCGCAGCATCTCAGCTGTACGAGTGTTTAACAAGGACTTAGAAGTGAAACCCCGGTTTTCTCCCTTCCAAAAAGCCGCCTCCGCGTTATAACAGCTCTGTTGTTTACAATCTGCGATGGCCTTTGACCCCCATCCCTCCTTCACTGACCCACCAAATCCTGTATTTATTAAACAACCTCACCACCTGTTTGTGCAAGAGGAATGTGTGTGCTTTCAGGACTTAAACCACTGCTGCTGCCAGCCTCTCTCAGTATCGAAGGAGACATATGGTGGCATATAGAGACAGAGGAGAGAAAGAGAGAGAGAGACGACAAAAGATTAACCACTGGACTGCTGTGGTTTTAGGCCTCCATTACTGGACTGCTCAGCCTACTGGTTCGCTCATTAGACTCCCTCTTTTTCCTTCCAAAATCTTTCTGCCCCCTCGCTGTGCAGTCATGTGTCGGTGGGGTTTTGGAGGACTGAAATAGCCTGTGTCTTATTTTATTTGTCAGGCGTTCAGTGAGAATTCCCCCTCCAACCCACAGCTGGTTCAGGAATGTTCACCGACTCCCCTCTAAAATCTCTGCTCACATCCTCACCTTCTTATCCCCCCCTGCTGCCCCCATGTCACTTTTACCGCTCCTGCTCTCCTAAAATGCCCCTCTGTTCTCCTCCTCTTCGCTCATTTTATCTCCCTGCCTCATCCTTTGTATTGACCGCTTCAAGAATGGCCCTTGGGATATAAAGGAGAGGTGCCAAAGCTCACACACTGTTCACAACAACCAAAGAGTTGCTGTGGAGATTTCATCACGTACAGTGAAACTGGATTCGTTCATCTCATCTCCTCTTCTGACCCCCATCTCCTCCCTCTTGATGATTCTCTTGGCAGTGTGAATGTTATATTATATTTACCTCGTCGTTTGACTACATTTTTCTGGTTTTTACATTATAAGGCATTAACTTCCACTACTTTAAAGTAGTGATGACTCTATTTTGTCACAAGTGTTGGAACAGGGTCCCAGTCGAGACGTCTTGAAGTGGCTGTGAAGACAGAGATGTTGTCTGTTTGTTTGCATTGCAGTGACGATGGCACCTTATAGATTTTGACTGTGGTTGAGTCAAATATTCAAGTCTTCAGTGTGTCAGCATCGGTTGCTTCATGATCAGCCTTGAATACTCCTCAAACAAGCACATACCTCCTTTCAGCAGATAACAGCAGCCTTTCTGAAGCAGGTTGTTAGAGCGCAGAAAGCTCGACTCCTACGAACTACACCTAAAACCTGTGACTTCATCTGTTTCGAATGATTTACAGACCGGGGGACCTCCTTCGTGTAACACTCTTCACACGGGGAACAAAGGCGGCGTTGTTCAGGACACAGAGACCACGGCGGAAGCAGGTTTATATCGACGAGGTTAGGTCAACGCTGAGGTGGTTAAGGCGAATGTGCTTCTTTTCTGTGAGCAGAAAAGAGTCCGTTTGTGGTGAGCTTCAGACCTGCTTTTAATAGCAAGAGATTATAATCCTGCCCACTGTGGAGCGTGAAGGAAAATTGATTCCTTTCCACGGCCGTAAAAGGCTTGCCAACTTACACCCACTGTTTCCAGCTCTTTTTGCATCCCACTTTCCCCTAAAAGTTGAGTCACTGAAGGTACTCCACAGAAATATCAACACAAATTCTTTCACAGCAAATCACTTTGTACAAACATGAGTGAGCGAAAGCTGCTTTTGTACAGGCTGGTTATTCATTACGGTGCGACTCTACTGTTTTCCTCCCAAGCAAAAACAACAGAGGAGCGCACCATGAATGCTGCCTCGTGAAATACACACCGGTAGACGTGGTCCGACGCTCTTCATATGAGCTCTCTTTGTGTGCAACAGAGAAGAGGAAAAGCACACGGCAGCTCCGTGCCGGTGGAAGCACTTGTTGATGCTGCAGCTAAAATGATCCAGATGTACTGGATGGGATGGGACGAGCTGCGTTGCTCTGCACTGAGGTCATTTCTGAAATCCGGTTTGGAACGGTACATAATTTATAAGCTTGTGCTGGTGTAAACTTTGAAGACGAATAGTAGCAGCAGGAGAACTCTGTGCAGGTGTTTGGAAGGTAGGAAGCTTTTAATAATTCCAGGGAATAAAAAAAACAAAAAAAATTATACATCTGGAAAGGAAGCAAGTATGGTAAGACGATATACTGGAAGCCATACCTTGTCTGAACTCTGTTTCTGTCAAGTTATAGGATTATTTAAAGCAAATAAGAAGGAGGTTTGAATTTGTTTCCTATTATTTTCTTGCAAGAGTAAACAAAGGAACACTGAGAGGCTTCCTCCCGTCCCCTAAACATGCTACTCATGTCTGCCCACTACATCCTGGAGTACAAAATTTATAAATAATATGTCAAAATATGATTATTCTGTCAAAAACACAACATCCATGTTGGATTCCAACATACTACATTGAAGATTTTGTTGATCAGATGTAAATGTCTCATCCTCTTATGCCTCGACAGCAAATGAATGAATTTGGAGGTTATGCCAGATACAATCTGCCAGCATGACACATTCATTTAAAAACCTATGCAAATACCCAAATATATCAAGCATTTGATATCTAAACTAAATAGCAAGAGCAAGGGAAAAAAAAATATCACAAAAGCTCTCACCCACACTGTTCTTCCATCAATATTACCTCCCACTTATCTCCTTGGTAATCAGGAACACAACATGAAAGAATAACACAGGTTCCCAGTGTTTGCACTATTCACTTGAAAGAAGCAATCTTGGTGATTTATATTTGAACAATTTCAGTTATTTTCATTGTATTCAAAAATAAATAATTTCACAGTTGTGAAGCTGTTTTATTTTTGAGAGCCATTCAGAAACCCGGGGTTTCTGAACGGCCCCGGGTCTGGACATTTTCCACGTTTGCGGTCCGCACGTGTTCCCTGTACAGCAGGGATTTGTATACTGTCTCACCCATTGATCATCCAGACGGGAAGCAGGGTGGAAAACATCTGCAAGACTTCACAAACCAATCCTGTGGACATTTGTTTTCTTTCAAAGCACACCTTCAGAGCAAAGACTGCAGTGCCTGTGTGGAAACAGCTAATCTCTTTGATTTGCACACAGTTAAAACCAGATGTTTACATACACAATAGAAAGACATAACTTTTTTCTCACTGTCTGACATTAAGTGAGACAAACTTTTCTGTTTTAGAACAATCTTTGGAGGATTTTTCTATGTAAACTCACTGCTTTATTATTTGATATCATGGAAAAACATCAGTCAAAATATCAGGGCTATAATTTCCAGATACCTGAAGGTGCCAGAGTTATCTGTTCAAACAATGATGCACAAATAGCACGAGAACATCCATCGATCATACTGTTAACGAAGGAGTCAGGCCCAATGTCCCAGAGATGATCATGTTTTGGTTATAAATGTATGCATGAACTCTTCAATAAAAGCAAAAGACTTAGTGAAGATGCTGACTGAAGCTCAGAATAGATCATTATCCGCAGCGAAATAAACTCTGCACCAATTAGCTGAAAGACCACACAGCAAGCAGGAACCCATTTCCCCAAAAGTAACATAAAACACAGTTTACAAATGCACTCATGGACAAAGGCCTTACTTTTAGAGAGTTCCTGTGGTCTAATGAAAACTAAAATGGAGCTTTTGTGGCCACAGTGATCGTCAGTCCACTGGGGGAAACAACACTGGGGTTAAAACATCATTGCAACTGAAGTACAGAGGGGGCAGCATCATGTTGTGGGCGAACCTTACTGGACTTCTGAAAATAAAAGGCATCATAACCAAAGAACATAAAATGGAAATATTGAACGTTTCATGATATCAGTCACAAAGTTAAAGCTTGTTTGGAAACGGGTCGTCCAGATGGATAATCGTATACAAAGAGGCTTTAGTGAAACAAAATCAATGTTGTGGTCATCACAAAGTCCTGATCTCAATCTATAGCAAATTATGATTTTTCTTTATGTTTTTTGTAATCCCAGCTGATTTGAAACAGTACATACTTTACTATCTGGATTTTAGTTTGTTTTGCTCCAATCAAGAATGGATTTGAATCTTGTGTTTCATTTAAGACTTTAAATTACACTCTGTTGTGTCTTGTTTATATGATAAACTAAACATGCTCCAAATTTAACATAATTCCTTTCTTTAACGAATTCATGTCTCTTTCCTCTTTGTGAATCCATACGAAACCCAATCCTCAGACTACTTTTGCTAACTTTTTTCAACGCAGAAATTTTAATCAAAGCGGGATCCGATCACAGTAAATCAAACATATTTCTTTTATTAATCATGCGATTTGAACTTTCAGGCTGTTGGTCAGAAAACAAAATCATTCTTTAGATCCTCCACATGCGGAGCTCAGCTCAGACAACGTGCAGGTCCGCGCATACATCCAGACCTACAAAGCGGAGTCCTGCTGCCCTCGCTCTTTGTTGGGGAGCGGGCCACAGGCGTGCTTGGACGCATCGGCCGCAGGATCAGATTGCTTTTGTTGGGCCAGCCCCAGGTCCACGCTGCTCCTCGTGATATCAAAGGGGTCCTGTCAGTGTGTGTTAACGGAGATGAGAGGAGGTACGAGCACAGCTCAGTGGAGTGTGATCAGCAGGGGCCACAGTGGACCCTCAGGACAACACCGTGTTGTGTTAGGAGGCCGGGTAGTCAGGCAGCACTGACAAGACAGCCAGATACAGGAGCTTAGACGGAAAACAAAGGTGCACCGGGTAGAGAAACAGTGGAAGAAACAGGTGGCCATTAGCTTGGAGAGTGGAAAGTCTGAATGGACGGCAAGAGCTTTTCAGAGAGAGTGTTTCCTGAAACAGTGAACCAACGAGCGGAGATATCGATGTGGCAGACATGATGAGAAGCAGCAAAGCTGTGCGAACTCAAAAATGGAGCCGCCTCCGGTATCAACAGTGCCATGCAGGAAAAATCCGACTTGTTGAACATTTTGTGTGAAGTGGAATAAAAATCTGCCTTTTGTATAGCAATGTATCCCCACAATGGCATGTTGCCACCCCCATATCTTACAGTAGGAATGATGTGTCCAGGTACTTTTACTTTTTTCTTTCTTCTATGAAATTAAAGGAGATGGTTTTGCTCCACAGTGTCTTGTTGTTACAAATTTAAAGAATACACTCAGTTACTTTCTCATTGTTCTTCTATCTGATATTTAGGGATCAATATGAAGATGAACTTATGCAACCAAGTATAACCTATATATATATATTTTTTCCTCTCTAAACAACATTAAATGATAATAATATAATAATGGGGGCGGGGGGGCAGGTTTTTTACAGAATAAGTACTGTAAAAAACCTGCATTTTCACTACTTACATATCTTAACTTGATATTAAGTGTAATCTTCTTGCTGCTGGATTCTTTGTCCCTACGTTCCTCGGATTTTTTTCCCACACTATCTTTCCATGTCCTCATAATAGATGTACATTTGTACAATTATCGTTATTCTGCTGTACTCCCATGTGTACATAGCACTGGACTGGATGTGTGAACAACATTCTGCAGTTTGATAAGAGCTACAATAGGACAGAGGTTAAAGGCAGATAGAGTGAGGATGGTGGAGGTCAGAAGTCATCACACAGGAGGAAAAACATCCTCTCTGATACTCCCAAAAACCACATCCCCCCCTCACTGCTGTTGTCGCAGCCAAACCTGAACATCCTTTCTACAGTGCAAACAGAGCAACTGCCTTCCTTACACACCTAGTCTGTAACTAACAACATGGCTTGAAAAAAAAAAAAAGAAAAGAATTGTTAGAGTTTTTACACTTTATGTAGACATAGTCTACGGGAAGATGTTGAATATATACCACTTAATTTTGTTACGCAATCCCAGTTTTAAACGAGGCACCTGGATCCCCCCCACCCCCTTTTTATTTTTATTTATTTATTTATTTTTTTACAAAAAAACATGAGATGTGATCAATTTGAACAAATGTTGACACAACAAACACCAACATGTGTTTCCGTTATTATTCTTTCCGGCTTGGACAAGTGTAATCTTTGCATTTTTTTTCTCCACAGGAGAGCCATCACTCATCGCGTTAGGGCTGCTGTTTTGGGGGTAACGGCCCCCCTTGTGCGCGGAGGAAAAAAAAGGTGTTTCATCGGCAGGTGTGACTCCTGACCCCCGTTCAGTCTCAGTCTATCAACACGTCTGGGCCTGATCTTTCAGATCGGGCGTGGAGAGACATGCAACACAACTACAGGCTTTGTCTGCTCACCTGCCTCATGGATACAACATCTACTTGGTTATAGAGCGGCGGCACGTACCTCTGACTTCTCCTCATTTATCCATCTTCTGTCTGCATCTTGAAATGATTTCTTTGGAATAAATTCCCTTTTTAATGTAAGATGATTAAACAGGGACTATTCACTGTTTTTAAAAAGAGACTGGGTTTTTATGCGAGACAATTTAGCAGTCGTTCTACGACGAGCGAGGAGAAGACTGATTGTAAACTCCTTGTTGATGTTCAGCAGGAATTTGCTCACTGCCGGTGATGTCAAAGCTAAAACATCCGCTGGCAATTGACCAGTGAGCTTCCTTGTTTTATTTCTATTTTTTATTTTTTTTTTGGAGAGGCAAGGTTAATATTTTACACAAGGATAACATTCCTGGCGATACTCCTGGAAGACACAATCGTTGGGGGTTTGGGGGGGGGGGCGTACTTTGATTCAATGGGCAGATGTTTCTATTTGTTTCCTAAATGGATGAAAGGCGGGGGGGGGGGGGGGGGGGGGGAGTGGGAGCTCCTCACAGACTCGCATTAGACACAACTGAGAGAGACTTGGAAGCTGACCAGGCAGAACCACCCAGGCCTCCGTGCCGTTTCCCTCCGCAGCGAGCCCTCCACACGCTAAAAGTCACACAGTTGGGATTTATCTCCAGAGGAAGGATCTGGCTCGTGGGGAGCGTGAGGGGACTGATAAGCTCATCGTTGCTGTGATAAGAAACAGGAGTTGGACAGTAAAATAAATAACACGCAAAAGAGAAGCGTATTTTCAACATGTTTACTTGTTCTTAGCTGGGTTGGACTACCTTTTAAAACAAATATATTTCTGGAAACATGATCTTCCTTGTGGACTGTGACTGGCAGAAAGGCTTTATTAAATTGTTCCACTAGAGTGGTCCTTCATCAAATATCACATCAGAATGTTCTTGCTCATCTCAGCTCATAGTTCTTTAGTTTTATACGACTTAAAAAGCTTCCTCGCTGCAGCTGCTGGGTCTGTGTTAGACTGGTTCAGACCTGGCTTGGGAGACAAAGCCACTTAGTTTTTGTTTGACAGTTATAAATTGGATTGAACTAAGATCATGTGGATTCCTCATGGCTCAGTTCTCAGGCCTATAACTCAACCCTAGAAACACACTAAGATGTGCAGAAACATTTGTTTCCTTTTTGGTTCATAGGTATTTATTTTAAATTTGTGTTTCTTTCTTTTTCTGTAAATGCTTCAATCATAATATTTTTCTTCTAACGTACTTCTTGTCTTTGTATCAGTTCTTTATTGCCTGAGGAACACTTTGAATTACGCCATAAGAAAGGAGCATGTAATTAAAGTGCCCTACCTTTTGATGGATGTCAGCCATGGTCCTCCTGATCGTATCTGATAAATGCAGCATCACTGATGGTCAGAAGGCTCTCAAAATGTCACCGGGAGTCAAAAGTGGGTGTGGCGTTCACCTGAATGGGCAGATTGTAACAATTATGGTGTTACCTCGACTTGTACAAGGGCCTCATTGTTGCTTAGTAAAACTCCCTGGGCTGCAGTTGGATCTGAGGCTTGGCAAGATGAGAGTGGGAGTGGGTCGAGGTGTGGAGAGAGCCCACAGCTGAATCGCTGGCTTTGTTTGCAGGCACATCCCGGGACTCCGATCGTATGCTTGGAACGGACAAAGCTCGAAACCTCTCAGCTTCACTTCTTTTTCAACAAGACACGCACAGTGAGACGTTCGAAAGCAAGTTTGATCATGCCGTGGAAAATCTGGCAGCATTTGTCGCATTCAGGCACAAAAATAAATCACAGCTGTAATTACTTGTTTATGCGCGATCCGTTTGATTTTTACACAGATGTGGAAGTTGACGAATGTTGCACCTCTGCATAATTTTTCAGTCAACAGCGTCTTTGTGTGTCTGCAGCTCATGTCTGGCGGCTGTAGCACCTGCTGCAGCTGGTTTGTGATTCACCTGCACAGACGTGTGTCTCGTCATGATGACATCTCGCGGATATTAGCAGGTGTCTGTTGCTGTATAAACTCCGATTAATGCAAAAGGGAAGCAGATGTAAATGACATGCACAATACTGTGAAGAAGTATTTAGCCCTTACAGATTTCTTCTGTTTTTGTTAAAAGTCATGAAAAACATTTTCATCTTAGACAAACATCTACTGTTTGGAAGTTTGAACTTTAAATAGGTCACTTAAAAACCATACTCACAGCCTCAGCACTATTTCATGTGTTCTCTAGTTGTTGATTGTGGCTCTCACTGTGGTTAGACAGTGTTTTATAAACCCCTTTAGACTAATAGAGGGCAATAACTTTTTCTCTCTTGCATTTATTTGAATTGGGGGAATTAAGTCTTGATTTTAAAATCCTTTAACCTGCTTCAAGTTATATTCTTATGTGAATTTTTCAATCAAAATTCGATTTTTGTGTTTAACTTGAGTCATCTGCGAGATATTTAATGATGACGACAAAGAAAAATTGAGAAAATATGTTGGGCGTAATTTTATTTTTTTTTTACATAACTTACAGCATTTTAATATTTTCTAATGTGTTCAAGATCTGCAACAAAACTAATAACAGTAAAATAAACGAGTCTTGAGTGGAGAATCTTTAAACATGTCCAAATCTTCCAGTGTGACACATGACCTGCTGAAGCGTGTCTAGAAACTGGATCATGTGACTCAGGGAGCGTGTGCGGAGTGTGCCAGCTGTGTGTGCAGAGGAGGTGGGAGTGTTGTAGGTTTGTGCGTCAGATACACAAACTGGCCCAACCAGTCACTGATTCATCCCTGCCGTTCTACAGGTGTTTGTTTGTGTGTGTAGGTGTGTGTGTGTGTGTGTGTGTGCTGCAGATGCTGAGCCACTTCAGCTGAGCAAAACCACCACAGTTCACAGTAATACCACCATGCCCACTTGCAGTGATCTCTCAGCAATGTGTCTATCGGTCCATCAAAGACTTTCATCTTCATGCAGGTCAAGTCAGGGAGATTAATTCTCTTGATTCTCTTGATTTGGCTAAACTTAAAACACTGCATTCTGTTAAAACTGCAGCGTTTACGTACCAACAAACTTGTTCTGTGTTCTTATAGACGAATGTCCCACTGAAACCTCCTTCTGGACATGCCATCAAATGGAAAACAATCTTTTTCATGCAACTTATTTCCCCTTTTGTGCCTCCTGAGCTTTTTTTGAAAAAAAAAAAAAAAGACTAATTTCACCACAGGCTCTGTTGGCAGATAGCCTGACAAACCTTCAAGATGAATAAGTAAGAACATACAGCCCTAACAGGTTATTTTTGAGTTGGTGTAGATTTGTGGTTTTTTCTTTTCAGAGCGTCATTCCTCTTGTCGCAGCATGTCTGCATTGTTTTTCCATTAAAGACACCAACAGATCTTTTTTCAGTATTTAGCAACAGCCTGAAAAATTTCACAACCAAGCTCCAGTATTTTAGTATTATTTTATGGTCAACTACATCAGCAGAAAGACAACCCTTTAAAATCACACCGAGAAATAACATTTATTGAAAGCCAATATGTTTTATAACCTGAGACAACCAACTTGCTCTCTTCTTGAAAAGTTAAAATAATATGTGCTAAAGTCTGGGAAAATATCGCCCAGCATGTCTGCTGAGTGTGCGTTACCTTTTCACTCTGTCGGTTTTAGTAGATGGCATTTCCTTTTTAAAAGAATTGCTAGGGTTTTAATTCTGAAGGAGTGGCGTGGAACATCTGCAACAGCCATAGTAGAACAAGTGAAATAAATATGATTGGATATAAGTGGATATATTAGTCTGTTCATAGCACTGTTGTATTAAAGCAATAAAGGTCCTGGGTTTGAATCCTAGTCTGCGACTTCCTGCATGGAGTTTCTGCATGTTCTCACCAATCATGTTCAATGTTTTCAAACTTTTGTCATACAAACTTTCATATTTTGTTAGGATTTTATCTTAGAGATCACAACAAAAACAACTGATTGTGAAGTTGGACATAATTATTACATATTTTTTATTCTCATTTTCTAGTACGGACTCCAGTTTAGTCTGATTATAGGTTCAATTTTGTGACATATGACCAGAATACTAAGTCTTCAAACCATACATAATTGTCACATCATATATTTGTGCTACTCTGTGTTTTTCTTTTGCACAAAATTCATTGAAATGTGTCATTTTAAGGTGTCAAAATGAGGAATGGTTCAATTTGTTGCTACTACTTTTGACCTACTTTTACTTCTTTGTTGTGTTTTCAACCACTTCAACCACACCTGCAGCCAGCTTGTGATTCACCAAATGATGGTATTGTCATTGTCTGTGCAGAACATCACTGCAGCTGAACTTTCTGGAATCCAGCTCTTATTTGAAGCAAAAAGAAAGCCATCAAGAGCTGGAGGATGTTAAAGAGCTCATTGTGTCCCCGCTTCATAAGGACTCCGCTGTATCCAAATTTTCCTCAGATGGCTGCCGTGCTTACAGTTCATGCTGAAATCTGAGTAATTGTTGACCTCTGAACAGATCCATGACTGTTACTTAAGGCAAACCATGTGCCGATGTAAAACTCAGCATGTTTTTTTTTATCACAATGCCCCAACTGTTCTCTTCTGCATCCCCTCCGCTCATTCTTTGTCCTCTTGTGAGCTTCTCAATGCGAACAGAGTTGAGCTGTTGGATAGAAAACATTACGATTATTCATTTGAGTAAACCTCTCAGTAATGACAGTGAATCATCATTGATGCCATCTTAAAATACAGACGCACTGTTAGCTGTAGGTAGCCTAGCAAAAGTTCTCGTGACTATCAGGGATTATCCACAGGCTTGCTTATGCTTATTAAGTAATCTCCAGTAATTAACACAACAATGTTATTCATTTAAAACAAACAAATTCAGTATTTGCTTTTGCATTGATTAATGAACTTCAGCAACATTGTCGCCACACAGTTTGTGTTTTATGCGTCTCTGCCTGAAGGTGAAGAGGTTATGATGTGTAAATATTTTGCTTTTGTTTCTTACGTTTGCGAGTGTGCCCCTGGTTTCAATCACATTTAATCTTTGTGAGAGAATCTTCTTTTTTGAGGGGGTGAAGCTGCATTAACTGTGGAGTTCATCATCTAAGCCACCATGATCTTTGACATCTGAAAGTGTTCAGAAACTTGGATGAGAAGCTACCATGCATAAGTTTTTGGTTTCCATTAGGGCTGGCAGATTCAGGGTTCTCACAAGCAGGAAAAGGTTAGATTCCCGAAAAAGGAGTAAAATGTTTATATTCTGTCTAAATTCTTGAGCCGATCTGGTGTCGGTTTAGTTCAGATTTGTTCACCAGCTGTGTGGTTTAGCGCTAGCGGCTGTCACTGCTGTTTCTGGCCTTGCAGTGTTAGGCCTTGCTTTAAATTTATGGTAAATGCATAAAAAAGTACCAGCAAAATCCACTATCATTTGTCTTTACAACATGTTACTGTAGATTTAATGCATTGTGGTTATGTGTTTATCTGGCTTGATCTATACATTCGTATGCAAATTGACTCAATTATCATCTCTGTTCAATACTCTCAGTGGGATTTCTCCCATTCAGCTTGATGTCTCCGGCTGAATTTCAAATCGGAGGAGGAGTTGTGAGCAATGATGTAGGTTTTTTGTGTCGTTTTAAAATTGTAATCGTTTAAGAATATTTGATAAATATCTGTGTTTTATTTATGACCCCTGTTTGCAAAAGTCTGTGTTTTTTTTTATCAAATGAGAGTGTAGTCATGATCAGAAATTAAATCAGTCAGGCATTGAAAATAAATTATATTTTCAATGCCTGACTCATTTCTTTTAGATACTATTCAAAGTCAGGAGAACATGCCTTTCAACTAGTCAGATTGATTTGTGCAGATTTCCTTGAGTTAGAAAATTGCAATAAGAAAATAGCTACTCAATGTCCATCCTTCCATATCCATGCAAATGTTGCATAAAGCCCAAGAAATGAAGAGAAGAGGATATAAAAGAGAACCAAAAACTTTGCATCTATCTTAATGGCAAAAGGAACGTTGTGGTTATAACACGTGTAATTGTATGTAAACAATATATATTTTTTATGTTGTTTTTTGGCACAAATTAAAAGTACTCAAATTAAACCTTGGACTTTTCTTAGTATTGTTATGTGTTCATGCCACTGTGTTAAAAGATTGGCAAGTAATTACACAACTTTAACAGTAAGTGTAAATAAATAATGAAGGGGCTACATAATTGTAGCTACATAATTCTATTTTTTTATGATAAAAAAAAATAGAAATTCATCTCAGTAAGTCAATTGTTTTTTTTCCCATTTTGCCCATTACACAAGAAGATGCACAGGAATCTGGAAGGCTGAAGAGCTGATCTCCTCCTCACACAAGCCAAGGAATTTTGGACATAACAAAGGAAGCAGCCTTCGCTTCTTCCCTCCCACCCCCACGCTCTCTTGAGTCTATCATGGCTGTCACCTAACATCAGCAGGAGCAATGGCTGATACTTTTGTGTGCCTAGCATCCTGGACTCAGTGAGCGAATCACAGAAGGAGCACACCCATCACGGAAACCTTTGGGTCACCAGGGCATGAAGGAGAAGGAGGGCCGTGGGCCAGAGGAAGCCTTGAGAATCCGATCACCGAGTCTAATCTGGAGAGCGGAAATCACATTCTGTGTTTCAACTGCTCTCCTTGAAAGTAATCAGATTTTAATCCTAGTTCTTCTGTTTTTCTTGCTTTTGTGAGGTCTATGAATGTATGCTGGAGGATGAACCTGAAAGCGACCGGAACGTACAGGCCTTTTCCCATTCTGAAACCCTGGAAAAATCTGCATACAGAGCAGGGTAAAAGTCACTGTTATTGTGCTTCAGTCTTCAAAACATCCTAGCCGAATGATCGCCAATCCAAAATGACCCGTGACCCTAATATCTTATAAGATGCCTGACTGCTGAAGTTTCTTCAGAGATTGCCAAATAAATGTGCTGATAATAAGAACACAGAGAACCTCTAAGAGGGATTAGGAATTTACTTGGCCCAGGCCTTGACCCTATCTAATCACATGGTATCCATGGTCTTTTGCAGATATTGTAAAGAGCAACATTTTCCATCTCTGCTCTCTCTCTCTCTCTCTCTCTCTCTCTCTCTCTCTCTCTCTCTCTCTCTCTATACTTCAGCATGTTCTGTTCTTTCTCTCGCAGCTTGAGATCACCATCAAGGCTGAAACAAAAGACAAGCGTTGTCTCTGCTGGCTTGCAAAAACTTCGAAGAATTCACAGTAAGATGTGCCAGTTGCTGCATTCTCCAAATATGTCACTTTCCGCCCACACGTTTCCCTGCTGACAAGTGCTGACCACCGTGGATGGTAAAGGCACGGCAACCTACATTTTCATTCAAACCAGGGGAAAGATATTGGCGTGCAAAGTTTCTGACGAGACGCAGACCCCATGCCTTCCCCTCAGGTACGAACAGTGCCTCAAAACGAAACAGTTGCTGTTTACTGAGAAGAATGTGACACAGGTTTTAGCTCAGCTGCGATTCTGACACCCTGGAAAGAAGCCAGGGAGGGCTGATGACATGCAGACGGCTGCTTGATGGTATCAGCACCTTCCAATATCTTTTTGCATACCACAACACATCTGACATACTTGTGTGGATGAAGTTCGGAGCGTGGTGTCGGACCAACCTGTCGACTATAATGAAACGGGCCGTATAGCTGGCTTCTAGGAAGAGCAACAAACTGGCTCCCTGAGCACTGACAGAAAGGTTGTCAAAAAATCTGTTCCGTCTAAGAAAGAAAACACTGAAATGCCGCTGTTGTAAAATAAGAAGTGCTGTTTGTGTTTTCAATGAAAAGCAAGCCCCTTTGCTTGTTTTCTTGTTCTTCCAATGTGCCAGTTACAAGGAAAAAAAAAAAAAGTAAAAGTTGGGGGCAGAAAGGATAGAGAAGACAAGCACATGAAAATCGCGTTTTGTCAGCATCTATCTACTTTACGACTGC
The DNA here is from genome assembly GCF_904066995.2 of Poecilia reticulata. Taxonomy (NCBI): domain Eukaryota; kingdom Metazoa; phylum Chordata; class Actinopteri; order Cyprinodontiformes; family Poeciliidae; genus Poecilia; species Poecilia reticulata. The sequence goes on along the minus strand of NC_088837.1, from coordinate 16,618,663 downwards.
TTTTCCACCTGGGGGCAAACTCCGGGCATAAGTCACACTCAGCAAGAGCTTGGGACAACAGGGCTGACTGAAAAAACACAATCCCCTTCCCCCCTAGAAATTGTAGTCACCTCCCCCATCCCCAACTTCTTCCACTTCACTCTGCCACTCTCTGCCCAGCTGCATACCTAGAAAACTCTTAATCCTTTGCCTTAGACTGCACCTCTGTGCCTCTCTGTTAAATGTCCTCCATAAAGTTTCAGTCCAACAGGGTGGCTATCGTTTCATTGACATTCTAAATTAAGCTTGATGCCCCCCCCCCTTCCCCCCTCCCTCCTCGACACCACCCCACCCCCCAGTGAGACTCCTAACAGGTGGAGAGTGAGAGCTGAACCTGCTTCCTTTAAGCTGTGATGAGAAAATAACGAACACTGGCAGCAACTGCAATAACAAGACGAGTTCAATCTTCTCCTCTGGGAAAAAGAGGAGCAGTTACCCTGGTTGTGTAAGTTTTGCTCCCACAGAGCAGGTCGTCGGGAAGGTGCACATCGCGTTGCTCCCATGGTGCGCTGACTTATTTCTCACAGTTTCTGATCATTCGCTTTGGCTTCGAAATGTTGAAAAATGAGACAATGCTCGGCACAATTCTCCAGGGCCAGTGGTGGCATTTTGAAACAGCATGTTTTGTCTGGCTGACAGCTTAAAACCCAAATATTTATTTTGCAATGTTTTGGAAAGCAGTGAAGCGGTAGCCATCTAAATACAGCATGCATATATAGTGCATTGCAAAAGTATTCGTGCCCCGTTTACTTTCTTTTTCTGACAGACAGGAACTTCTACATGTTAATGATGTATACCTTGTGAAATTGTTTCAAGAAGTTTTTTGTTTTTTGCTTGTTTTACAAATAAAGTGTAGCATGAATTTGTATTCAGGCTTAGTAAATCAGTGCTTTGTAGAATCACCTTCACTGCTGCTGTTCGCATCTGAATGTGTCTTCAGACCGAAGGTTTTGAACGTCCTTTTCAAAATAGTTTAAGCTCAGTCAGATCAAGACCAGGACTTGGACTATACTCTAAAAAGTATTTTTGGGCTGAAGTTAATATTATGGACTTATTTACATTAATTTAACTTAATTCTTTTGCTTTTGCTATGCCAACTTACTTTTTTGTGTTCATTTAACTCAAAACTTACACTCTAAAAAGAAAATAGTTGAACCAACTTAATTGAATTGCTTCCATAGGTAACAAGCAATTCAATTAAGTTTATCCAACTTAATTTATTAAGTTTATCCAACTTAATTTATTAAGCTTAACCAATTCAATATATTCTAATCATCCAACTCAATTTGTTAATTTTATTTGGCAAATTTATTAAGTATGTTTAAGATAACAGATTTAAGTCACTCTTACTCAAATCATTTATTTTCTTCTAATAAACATTAAAAAAATTAACAAATTGAGTTGACTGATTAGAATATGTTGAATTGGTTAAACTTAATACATTAAGTTGGATAAACTTAATTGTAATTGGTTGTTACCCATAGAAGCAATTCAATTAAGTTGGTTAAACTTTTTTTTTAGAGTGTAGTCCACCCTTTTTTCTAAAATCATTTGTCATTTTCAACAACCCCTGATACCTCACAAGACAGTTTTCAGGACAGTTTTCATCACTGGGAGCCACAGAGAAGAGCACAAAAGTCTTTTTTTACTTCCCCACAAGCGGTGCTATGGAGGATGGGACATGTGCCTCCACTTGATTCTAGCAATAAGTACAAGAAAGAATGGCGAACCACAAAGCACAAGTGACGTCTATTGCAGAACGTGTAATATGCCACTATTGTTGTACATAATGAGACGTATGGTGTGTTTGGGGTTAGAAGTTGGGCTGACACATCAGCGTTTTCACAAAAGACAAGTTGTCACTGTCCTCATGATTAAATCAAGGAGAAATTATCACTCAAACTTGTAAACAACAGCAACAACAACAAAAAGTCATTTTGGGCCCCTTAAAACACCATCTCCACGCGGGTGAGAGGAAAAAAACGGGAACAACCGTGGATCGGGCCACAGTTTATTTTCAATAAAGGCCAAATTAGTGGAGCACAAGACAGATAGTAATACTGCCGACAGATTCCCCAACCTGAGCTGGGACTTTTTGCAGCTCCTCCAGAGTTACCATGGGCCTTTTTGTTGCTTCTCTGGCTAATTATCTCCTTTCCCTGTCTGCCAGTTCAGGTGGATGGCCATTTCTTTAACGGTTTGCAGTTGTGCCAGGCTTCTTCCATTTTGAGGCGATGAACAAAACAATTGAAAATAGACACAAATGTACTTTTTTTAAAATATATTTTTCTTCTTTTTAAATGCATTTTAAACAATTGTATTTTCCTTAATTAATAATGGTGTGCTACTTTGTGCTGATTTATTACTAAATATCCCTAGTAAATATTAAAGTGTTTTTTTGTGTTCAAAATGCTGAATAGCTTCAGAATATTTGACAAATATTTATGTTTTATTTATGACCTCTGTATGCGAAACCTGACATATATAGGTTATGTAAGAAGGAGAAGTTATGCTTGACTTGAGTTAATTCAGTAAACAACTAGAACACTGATGCTTGTGAAGCTTCTGTGAAACTCTGCAGGTGTCATTGTGATGGATCCTTGTTTTACCTGCCTAGACACGTATTGCGGTTCTTTTTTTTTTCCTTCATCAAGAAACTTCCCAGACAACTTGCAATATGGCAAAGACAACAAAGAACCCACAGCAAACACTCCTAAAGCCAAAATCCTAATCCAAATTACACAAATAAGGCTTTGCTCAGTGTCTAGAAAACAGTGGAGGGTTTGTGTGATTTTTATCGCATACGAAACCTCACAGTCAAATTAAAAGCCTATCTGAAGATCCATCTGAGTTTTTTTTTTCTTCCTGTTACTCTCTGGTGGGCATGTGGACCAAGCCTGGGCTCGTATCCTGCATGTCGGGTCAGCAGTGTTGACACCAACGAGCCACGACTAATTTCATGTTCTAAGAAACCGGAGCAGATAAGTAGCAGTTACAAAATGCTCTGGTTTTCCTTGTCAGACAGGTTTCTTTCCCAGGCCACATGTCATCCGCGCAAAAAAAACAAGTTGTTCATTAGAAATCATTGCGCAGGATTCACGACATGATTTATGAGTCATCCGTGTTTACTGATGCGGCCAGTAGTAACGGACCCCGCTGCTCTGCAAGTCCCTGCAGCTCTTGTTTCACTCCAAAACTTAGCTTTAAGGTGTTTTTGTTTCAGATGCATCGGGCCTACTGCAACTAATTTTATTGAGCTGTAGACCAGTTGTTTAGAGTTACTCGTGATGATTGGATGATTTCACGGAATATCCCAGGAAAATTACTGCTTGACCATAGAGCTGTCAGGGATTTTTCAGTGTTTGAGCTCTGTGGTTTTCTGAATCCCACTAAACTGCAAATGAGTGTTTGCAGAAAAAAAAAAAAAAAGGTTGTTCCCTCATGTTTTTGCGACTGTCATTCTGTGTTTTCTTGACCAACACATACATCTTTGGTTCATTTATTTTGACATGACGGCGGCTGTCACTTGAGTTGTGGTTAAATGAGAAACAAACCCACGCTAATACTCTGCCATTTTCAGCTCAAATCCATATCAAACAGTCGGAGAAGAATATCGAATCCCCCAAAGGTAACGTGTTCAACCGTCCATCCATCCATCCATCCATCCATCCATCCATCCATCCATCCATCCATCCATCCATCCATCCATCCATCCATCCATCCATCCATCCATCCATCCATCCATCCATCCATCCATCCATCCATCCATCCATCCATCCATCCATCCATCCATCCATCCATCCATTTTCCCAAGGCATTCCCAGGCTAGCCGAGAGACATAGTCCCTCCAGCGTGTCCTGGGTCTTCCCCGAGACCTCCTCCCGGTGGGACGTGCCCGGAACACCTCACCAGGGAGGCGTCCAGGAGGCATCCTTACGTCCAGCCCCTCTCAAGGAGACTGGTTCCAGAACCATGTGTCGAGGTGAGGCCGACTATTTCTAGCCGGAACCTCTCAGCCTCGCACACTAGCTCTGGTTCCTTCCCCACCAGAGAGGTGACGTTCCACGTCCCAAGAGCCAGCTTCTGCAGCCGAGGATCAGACCGCCAGGGTCCCCTCCCTCGGCTGCCGCCCATAGCACAATGCACCCGACCCCTTTGGCCCCTCGGACAGGTGGTGAGCCCATCGGAAGGGGGACCCACGTCTCCTCTCCGGGCTGAGCCCGGCCGGGCTCCGTGGGTAAAAGCCCAGCCACCAGGCACTCGCCATCGTGCCCCACCTCCAGGCCTGGCTCCAGAGTGGGGCCCCGGTGACCGCGTCCGGGCGAGGGAAAACCAGGTCCAAAGTTATTCTCCATCATAAGGGGTCTTCAGGCTGCGCTTTGTCTGGTTCCTCACCTAGGACCTGCCTGCCTTGGGTGACCCTACCAGGGCCATAAAGCCCCAGACAGCATAGCTCCTAGGATCATTGGGACACTCAAACCCCTCCACCACGATAAGGTGGCAGCCCAAGGAGTGTTCAACCATTTATATCTAATGCCCTGAGTAGTTTGAACAACCCGTTAATCTCTAACACATAAAATCCATACAGAGGAATGTCCAGCCATCAGTTTGTGCAGCATAGCGAGTCCGCCACAGTCTGCCTGTCCACAAAAGATAAAACAAAAATAGGACGATTTTAGAGTGACCTAGTCAAAGCGCAGACTTAAATCTGATTGAGATCTTGTCACGTGGATGGCCTTATACCGGCCAAGCAATGTGGCTGAAATAAAGCAATTCTGCAAGGTCGAAGAGGGCCAAAACTCCTCCACCGTGATGCAAATGACACGTGTTAAGGCAGTCGTCACTGCCAAGGAGGGTGCAACCAGTTGAGGTTAATTTGGATAACTTTTCACCCTTGATTAATGCAATTGATCAAATTGTTCATTTATTATACATTTGTAATCCATCTGACCTCATTCAGAAAGTGACATTTTGAAATACAGGGGAGCTCTATGTAGACTCTGAGCTTGAAGCAAGCATGTAATCAATATCATCTACAGTGCTGGAGATGCAATTAGACCTTTTCCTTAAAAGGAAACCTTAAACCAGGAAGGACATAGGAATTCTTTTGAGAACTTGATAGTTTTACGAATAACTTGAGGAACAAGTTCCAGCTCAACCTAAAAATGAGCATTTCCTTGTAGGGATAGATTACAGATAGCTTCTTTCCTTTATTTAATTTCCCTTTGGGACCACAGAAGTACTTTTACATTAAATATTGAATTAGCTTTAAACAGCAATGTATCTCCAAGCTGTGTTTCCTAAGTAAATCCAAAACTTGATTAAAAAAGAAAAAAATTCTTTAAGACATGTGTTTTGCTGATGAGTAGAAAGAAAGTCTTACAGTAAAGCCAAGCTGAAGTAAACAAGAATCAAAGTAAGTGAATTTATAAGGTTGTGTATGAACCAAGAAAACTTACCACTGGATTAGATTTCAAAGGTCAAATTTAACCAAATTATCACTATATGTATCATTATAGTAACCATTTAGTTTCATTACTCAGCGAACTAATGATGTTTTGACGAATCCACCCTTTACACAGATGACATCATCCACAAGTCTTAAAGCACACAACCAGTTTATGTCTGGTTGAGTAAGATATGCGTCAGGAACCTATACCAAAACAAAACATGACTGTTATTACTGGCAAAGTCACGACAAGCAAGTGCTACCAGTAATACGGTTCAAATAATTTCAAAATCTACAAATTGTCTGTAACCTACAATGGAGTAAATAAGGCAGGCTACCCAGAAGAATAAACATGGCTGCTACTGTCTGGATTTATTTGAATGTTTATGTGCAATTTGTGTCAGGCTTTCTTTCCAAGCTCTTTAGGTTTTGTAGATATATGGATTCATAAGGCTCTCAAAAATGGAGAGGAGGAAGTTAAGTGAAATCACAAAATCCTGCAAACATCTATAAAAAACATTGTGAAAATCCTTTAAAAACAAATGGCCAACTACAACTTTTTACTTTGGTTACTTGCTCAATTGACATAGCAGTAGAAATGTTTTTTTTCTATCTCTTGATTTGTGTAAATAAAATAAGTTTATCACTTTAAAATGAATATTTAAGGACAGTTAAGTTTCTTCAGAAAAAGCAACCCTTTTCCTTGGTAAGTACTTGGTAAGGCCTTTTATTTATTGGCATTCATAACCTTTGAATTATGTCACACCTTTTTACAATATAAAGAAAAAGTGTCTTGGTGCATACAACCTTCTGTACTCATAAAGTAATTAAGCAATTATAAAAAAATTAATGGCATCCGCTGCAGCCAGTTGTCTTCATAATTACCTAATTAGTAAATTGAGTGTACTTGAGTTTGGCTCAATCTTGTTGTGGATACAGCTGTTCTTTGAAAGTTTCAGAAGTTTGTTAGGGAAAATTAGCAAACAAACAACATCATGAAAATAAAGGAACACATCTGATAGGTTATGAATACAAATGTGGAGAAGTCTGAAGCAGTGTTAGATTATAAAAATATGTTCCAAGCTTTAGACATCTCACTGACATCTATGTACATTTCTATTTCTACTATTATCTTCTGTCTGGTGGGCCCTGTGCTTTTTAGATGGTAAGTGAATCTACAGTATTTGTAAGTGAAAGAAATGTACGCTGTGTTAACATAGATGATTCATACTGAATTAAAAGCTTTATTTACTGTGAATTAGTGGGATTTGGGATTTCTGTGGCTTCGTTGTCATTTTGTGAAGATATTTTGAGTTTTATATATCACTGTTTTAAAAATAAATGTAAAAAATAATTTAATATTTTCGTCTGATTCCTCTAAAAACCCGACTTAACTCCTCTTTCACCAAATACAATCTGCTTGAGTAAGAAATATTCTTAAGCAAAGACACCCTTGAATAAAATGTTACTCTTCCCACCTGTGGTAATAAATCAGTTTTCAAAAAGAGTCGTTTTGTTCTATGAAGTTATTATGTCCGAGCCCGAGCTGAGCGCCTGAACGCAGCTGATTGAGCGAACGGGGTGTGACGTGGAGAGCAATCAGGGCTGCTGAGCCGGAGACCGAGCCGAAACCAGTCCACAGTAAGCGGAGACCCGAACACAAGGAGCGGCCCGTACACGTAAGAAAAGAGACTTCATGTCTCTGAAACTTCGGGAAACAAAAACGAGAGACCTCTGAGAGCGTACGAAGCGGAGCGGGGCACATGGAAACACTATGCGGCCGGACAGACGGCGGTGGACTTTCCCATAGTTTCAGTCGAGAAAAGAGGCAAAGTGAGGCGAGATAAACATGCTCTCCCTGATGCTGGCCTCATTTCTGCCTCTCCTCCTTCTCTGCCGGATTTCTCTCTGCCAGTACTCAAGCGACCAGTGCAGCTGGAAGGGCAGGTGAGGCTCTCTGACCTTATTTTGAACGAACTCACACCTGAAAATGCTAAATTTCAAGCGGCTGCAGTGAAAGAAAAGCGAGTTGCTGGCGGCAGTTTGAAAATGACTGACCGAAACTCAAAAGACGTCGCAGTGAAAAGATTCACTTTGGCCAAATCAACCACGAATACTAGTTCGCGGTTAATATGTAACTGGACTCAACAGATTTGTGAGGAAACTCTATTTTGTTTACACTAATTATTTATTTAAGCTGGTATTTACAAATGCAATATGATTTGTGCTCTTATTGTGAAATGTCACGAGCTTTCTCTTGTAACAAGTTTGCAGAATGATACTTGGATTTTTAAATATTACATCTTATCCTGATTGTGTGTATATATATATATATATATATATATATATATATATATATATTTGGATCCAAGACAACATTTTTGTTATTTGTTTTGCAGTTTTGTAAATTTTCAGTCTTGATATATCATGGCACTGAAAAAGGTTGACTTTACTGGAAATTTCACCTCCCTTGCAACATCTGCAGATTTTTTTATTTTTTTTGCACTTCGAGTGTTTTTTTTGTTTTTTTTTTTTAATCCACCAATCAGGAGGGGTAGGCCATGCTTTCAGCCTCCAACCAATAATCTGTTGTTCATTAGTGAGATGCTTGCCTAATCTCCTCTAATTGCAAGCAGAAGTGATGAACTAAGATAGGACTTAATTAGAGGCGTGCTGAGGTGAGCCTGGTTATCGGGCTTCAGCTGCATCTGCTCAGCATGTGCCTTGGGTTTCTTCAGATCTATGGCAAATTTGAATTTCAGCGTCTCCTTTTCAGCATACTGGGCGTTTCTCCCCCCAGAGTTAAACCACAAGCTTGGCATGTGTCTGCCGATGGCTTCCTGCCTCTGGCTTTGCCACGGGAATGACTGACAAACTGGAGTTTTCAAACCCCTGACCAGGCATTAAGTTGTGGAGGGAGCGATTTGGTCGTGCTGGCGCCAGAGTCCGAAGTGCTGCCCGGACAAGTCTCTTCCACTCTCTTTGTTGGTGGTTTGAAACCAAGGGGAGGTTTGGTGCGTGACCGGCATTTGCACTTGCATGCAGCAGGCCCAGCTACTGTTGCTGCTGCCGTTGTCTCCCCAGAAGGCCCCGTGTCCCCTCCATTCATCCGCTTCTGCTTCCAAGCTCTTCCCAAAGGCATCCTGCCAGTGGTGCGTTTTGCCAGAGCTCAGGGCAGAACAATGTGGTATGGGGAGTGTGTTTGAGCTGAGGTCATGTCGGCTGCTTTGGCTCGTGACTGGTCATGCAGCCAGTCTTGCGCACAGCCTTAATGCTTCAGAAGGAATGTGGTGCAGTGTCCTTACAGTCTGGATGAAGGGAGAGCTTGTTTTCTGAGCTGAACCCAGTCAGAAAATCAGTTTAGATGAAACCATGGTTTTTTCCGAATGCTCACTTGTTACCCTTTCTGTCACCTGTAGCGGGCTGACCCATGAAGGCCACACCAGGGACGTGGAGCAGGTGTACTTGCGCTGCTCACAGGGCTCTCTGGAGTGGCTCTACCCGACCGGAGCCATCATCGTCAACCTGCGGCCCAACACCTTGTCGCCCGCTGCCGCCCGCCTCTCCGTCTGCATCAAACCCTCCAAGGACTCCACGGGGACAAACATCTACCTGGACCGCAACGGCAAGCTGCGGCTGCTGCTGCGCGAACAGGACCAGGCGGAGGGCAAGGTGCACTGCTTCAGCATCCGAGAGGGGGCGCTCTTCATTGAGGCCGTCCCGCATACGGACATCAGCCGGAGGATTACGGCCTTCCAGTACGAGCTGGTCAGCGACAGGCTGAGGGCGGAGGCGCAGTCACCTGGTGGTAAGGCGGAGCTTGATGTTGCTTCTGTACTGCAGCAGTTGTGGTGAACTTATACTGTAATAAAAGTTTGGAAACTTGGAAATGTCCACTATTAAGTTATAGATTTAAAAAGTTCAAGTTTCCCCTTAAAATTTTCCATCATATAGTGGTAAGAGTCCCAAAAGGAGATGCTGAAGTGACCTGAATTGTTTCTGTGTATAGTGTACTGCAACGCTGCCCCTCCCACATCTATTGCTACACTTTTCTCTTTCTTGCAAAAAAAAAAAACTTACTTTCTAGAAATATTTCCAGTCTCGAAAGAACTATGTTGAAACTTCTGTTACTTAATAAGGCAACAGTGTTTTAAAACTACAGTCTGCATGCTAGCAGGACCGCAGGTTAGCTACTTCAACATGCTACTTAGCATTTAATATTAGCTTGTGTTACTCTATAAAGAGCAAAGCAACAAAAACGTCTTCATTGCAATGATCAGTTGAAAACTGATGCATCAAAATGTGGTGTTTTTTATTTCAGCAGTGGTTAGAATAATTATTCTGTTTTTAAATGAAAGTTGTTAGGTTTGTGGAAATACCAACAAACTGATGGTATTTTTACTGAAAGTCATCACACTGTGAGTCTCACACTGGCCCATGTCTGCTTGTTTCCTTAGTCTCTGTGGTGCGCACTCTGCACTAAATGCAGCCATCTGCTGGTGAAAAACTTTATTGGGTTTGACACTAATCATTCACTCAACAATGAACTCGAGCCAAACTCAGTTTCTCTTTTAGTTTTGGGGGGGGAAAAAAAAGAAAGAACAAGATAAAAAGCTGGCTGAGTTTTGATCAAATGTCAGCCCTGTGGTTGTTTCACAACAGCACCGTTGATCTGACTGAAATACTCTGCTGCAAGCTGTAATTCTTGTTTTTTTTTTTTTTTTTTGTATGACCTGTGTGTGTGTGTGTGTGTGTGTGGAAAGGGGCACAGCCAAACACAGGCCTTCCAATGAAAAACAGTCATATATTTTCATGCTGCGTACCTGCCAGATCTGCACAGTTTCAAGCTGCGCACAACTGTTGTTTTTTCCACCTAAAGCAAAACACGAGCAGCGTAGGAGCCACATGTGTTTTTACGGCTCTCCGGCTTCACGTTTCCAAATCCTGCGTCACCGCTTGGCACGGCGTGGGGTGAAGAGGCGGAGGGGACGCTCTGCAGTGGGTTTGACCACATTAGTGCGCTTGGCTCTCTGCTGCAGCGGGATCTGGGCTATAATGTGGCATGAGATAGCATTGGGGTGATTCACAAAGACAGTGGTCTCGTGTCATGCGAAGCCTGAGTGGGCAGATTGATTGCTCCTTTGCTTCTTCTCATCGTCTTCGCCGTATTTCTTCCTCCTCTCTCCTCTCGTCTTCCTCCCTCCGACCCGCTGTGCTGGGATTGGGTTGCTCACCAACATGCTGGAATGCATCTCCAGCCAGATGTTGGGAGGAAGCTTCGAGGACCATATAGACTCGTTTGGCCTCTACTCTCTTTTCTTTCAGTCCCTCCCTCGCTGTTGACCATTTCCTACCTCTGCTTCCTTCATGTCTATTTATCATTGTAATATTTTTCTTTTCATTCCATTCGCCTCCATGCATCTCCCCTGTGTCCCCCTTGTCTATTTGAAGTGGTTTTTGTCGCTTCTGAGTGGTATTAGCAAGTTTTGCTCCATTACCGTGGAATGCATCTGGTCCCAGATGTTGCAGGGACTCTAATGTGCTTTTGCACCCCTCCCATCCTCCTCCGCTCTCTGCTCCTATGAAGTGGTTCTGATCAGAGCAAACGGGCCAGAAGGAGACGCTGACTCGGCTCTTGGCCCATTCCTGTGGTTGTGTTTCATGTTTCACATGTGAGCTCCGCTCCTCTCGGCTCGGCTCTGCAGGAAAGCAAACACACCCCGGTCCTGGGCCCCGGCTCGCGGCCGCGCCTGATGCCGCGGCAGTCCTCGGGACTCACTTCAAAGCGAGCGAGCGCTCCACTCCGAGGCGCTGGGCGAGGTCTGCTCTCTTGAAGTCCACCGTCTGTCCAGCTGTTAGCGAGCCATCAAGACTTGTGGCTGTTTGACCTTTGATCTCCGGTGACGTGGTGGCGCCTCGAGTTTCTGCTCCAGCTGACATTATTGCCGTTCACTCCTCCAGTCGTTACTTCAAAAAAAAAAAAAAAAGAAGCAGACTGAGAATAGTCGAACAATGAAATCACACCTACTTTTTTCTGTTTTTAAAGCAATACTTTCTAACTTGATGAACATTTACCAGTGAAGCCGGGTGATTTCCAGCAGAGAAGATCCACCTGAGTTAACACAGTTAGTCATCCTCCTTAATTTCTAGATTGACAGGCACTGCTGCTGCACCACAGTCCACCATTCTGACTGCCAACACCAGCTTCCTCCTCCCTCAGTTTACCACCCTGCCACTAAAAACCACCTGAGACAACTGATCTTTAGATCCATTTAGTGCTTTTTCTCCTGATATAAAACCTTCTGGCGTTAGCAGAAGACTTTTTCCCTCTGCAGACAGTTTTGTTTCAATCAGATCTTTCCTGTGTGTGGAACTTTTGTAATGTGAGGCATTTACAAAGCAGCTGTTTCTAAGCTGTTTTTCACTTTTAAAGTTAAGTAGTTATGATGCAGAACACGCCCCATCTTTCGGCACTGCTCACTCGTTTGGTCTGGTCTGTGTTTGTCACGCAGCGTTGGGGACGGGGGTCACTAACAGGCCCTGTGAGCATTAAACATACAGACAGGCGTGCATAATTCAGTTTGTTTGATTTTTGATGTACGTGTCAGGCAGTAAGGCTGCACAATATCTGGAAAATATGTGATTGTTATACTGTTGCCATGATGATATCAAATGATTTATCTACCCTTCTTTAAAAAAACAAAACAACATTTCAAGCCCCTTCTACTCTGTGAGCTTCAGCATCTCTGCTATATATATATATATATATATCAAGAATCCCTGTATTACTTCCCTGGAGAATTTGCTTGCAAAACATGGTCAAATATATCGATTGTGATATTGCACATATTGATATTGTGATGATGAATGTGATTCCTTTAGTTGTGCAGTTAGAATTGGCTGATTTATTTACTTTTTTAAATAATTCATTAGTTTGTGTTTGTCTTGGCCTGCACCCTGAAAGGAAATGCTAAAGGAATCATTTTTCTGTTTCTTTTGGAGCGCTCTGCTGAGCATGAACTTACCTAGCCTGTTTCTTTATCCACTTAGCGCCCTGTCAGCCCTGCTCTGATGCCGAGATGCTCCTAGCAGTCTGCACTAATGACTTTGGTAAGTTCTACGTCCGATTTGCACCAATCTAAGCTTTGCGGCCAATTTTTAATCAGTTTCTCTAAAGATTTGACCTGCTTTTAATGATTTCGGCAGATTCAGAATTTTCTTGCATGTAGAATTTGTTCCCAACTTTTCTGCCCTTTATCAGTGAATACATGTGTAAAAGAAGAAAAAAATTATTTCTGCCTTTTTAAAACATGCAATTGTTGTTCTTCTGAAGTCTTCTGTTTATTATAATTGTTAGTTTGTAATCTAACTATTAAATACTTTTTTTAAAAAATATAACTTTTTTAAGTTATATTTTAACTTAAAAATATATAAGGGGCTTGAAACAACATTTCAAGCCCCTTCTACTCTGTGGGGCTATCAGAAATCTTATTTCTGATTTTCCAATATTTTTAAATCCAATGTTTTTTTTAAGACGTTGAGTGGTATTTGAGTCTTTTTCCCCTCAGTAACTTCACCCACACTAAAGAGTGGTGACCTGGTAGCTTTGTTAGTGGTACAATCACTGGTCAGATATTTGGGTTTTTTAGTCAGGCCAGTCACAGATCAGCAAGTAAAGCCAGTTTCTTGACGCATTTCCTCTGCCTTCCTGCAGTGGCACGAGGCACCATTAAGACGGTGGGTCCGGAGGAGGACCACGCATCGGTCTCCGTGGAGATCAGCCGCCTTTACAGACAGAAGACCCACGTCTTTGTGTCCGGGGGCGTGAGGGTACGGAGCTGGACAGGCAACATAAAGATGCCCCTGCAGTGTGGGGTGAAGTCTGGAGAGGGCGAGTTCCTTTTCACTGGGACAGTGAGGTTTGGGGAGGCCTGGATGGGTTGCGCTCCTCGCTACAAAGACTTCCTGCGGTTGTATCACGAGGCGCAGCTGCAGGGGACCAACCCGTGCCATGTGGAAACTGACTGATTTAGCTGCCCACATTTGGAAGCATTGCAAGTTTTTTTTTTTTTTTTGATTTTGGAGAAGAGCTATAATGAAAGTTCAAGCCAAGGAAAGAGAAGAGAGACTGATGGGACTGTCCCAGACTTCTCTTGGTTGGTTCTGTGACTCTTGGAGTACGGAGATGGAAAGTGTTGCAACGCGGCACGTCGCCGAAGCCGGACACGACGGAGAAGTGTTCAGAGCGTCTTCTCGAGTACGAGGAGCCGCAGAGTTTTAAATGTAGCAAAGTCCTATTTGTTTTTATGTATAAAATGTGAAATAAGATTGTACATTTTGAAACGGTGTGCTTTGTGTAAAAAAAACAAAACAAAAAAGTTTGATGTACAGATCTGTATTTGTTTTCTTAAGAAGAACGTGTAAATTCAAAGACTCTTATTTTGTTTAAAAAATATTTGCAATTTAATGCCTGAACTCATTTTTTCAGGCTCTGCAGTTGTAAAAAAAGATGAACCAAAAAAAAAAAAAAAGGAAAACATGTTTTGTTGACAAGAATAAATTGTTTTTTATTGCCCAATGTGTTTTTTTTGTTTTATTTTTGTCTCAAAAAACAATATATGCACAAAAGTGGTTTCATGGGCACACATGTTCTGGACAAAACCAGAACCATATGATGTGCATTAGCCTCACTCCAGCCTAGATGGAACCATTTATCCAAAAGGTAAAGAGAGATTGATATCAGAGTCGGGGTGGATTCCTCTGCGTCGGTTCCTGTGGTGACGGGGTGGCCGTGTGTCAAGGTCAATGTGAAAGGCCTCTTTGTTCGAGCAGAGCAGCCCGCTAGGAGTGTGAGGTCTGAAGACCGACCTGAATGCAGCCCTGTGACCGGGCACGCAGCACAAAGTAGGACTCTCAAACCGCACTCCTAATTTTGATTGACATGTAAACCGCAACCTGAAGCTTTTCCTACAGCTCCAAATAAAACGCATTTGAGGAAGCGATGCGGCTACAGCAGCTCTTTGTAGAGTTAACAAGGCGAGGCCCCGGCTCTTTCTATCTGCCCTTTCACTTGAACGGAAATGCACCTAGAATTTCGTTCAGTGAGCTGCTGCTCCGATGCAGACAATTGCTTCTCCAGACAGAACGGTGCATGGCGCTGAATTGACTGTCTGAATTCCAGCTGACGGCCAGACGTCCTCAAATTGCTCACTGGGAAATGCAAACAGAGTTTCTATGGTTACATTCCTCTTCTTCGAGAAACCTTTTCGTGGCTTTGGGACTTTGCTTTGTGAAACAAGGTGTAGGAGGAAGAAAAGAGTCAGTGGGCATCTTGACATCCTCTGAATTTTACCTTAGATTTTGGCAACAGATGCAAGAAGCAATTCACCGTCACGTCTTTCTCACTTTTTAAAGTCTTTTTCTGCAGCTGCTGTTCACACATTCAGTTCACTGAAGGTTGTACAAAATAGGTTTATTTTCAGTAATTAATGTTTTTCTGATTTTTCAGTTAAAGAGTAATAACTGAGGTAATGAAATGCCGCTTACATACTCATTAGCTGCATTAGACATGGTGCTGGTGCCATTATATCATGTAGATTAGGAGTTATATTACAGTACTATCCTGAAATTCAGCAAAATCATTGCTATTTACCTTAACCAGATATGCTTTAGTCATTCAGACTCTTAGCACTTAAACTTGTTTACCACATGGAATAGATGTTGTGCCTTTATGCTCAATGCACTGGTCATGAGCAGACAGTTTGCGGCTAAAGGACTCTTCATGTCTGGGATAGGGTAGCAGTCAGGTTTTCTGAACTATAGTTTTAAATAGACAAACTCCAACTCTCAAAATCAAACAAAAAAAAAAACAAAACTTATTTGTGGTTTTTAATATGTCAAGAATGAACCGGCTTTGGTCTGAAGAGTACGTGTGAGACTAATTTTGAAAGTCAACAATAAATTTGACCTCACTGGTCAACTCCCTTGGTACTCAGGAGACATTTTGCAATTATCTACTTTATGAAATATTGAAGAATATCTGCAGACCTTTTATTGAAAGTCACACATCCCATTGCTCTCTGCTGACCAGAACATTCATCTGATTAAAAATTTGTGATATAATATAGACAAAGCTCAAAGTTTATTTATATAGCACTTTTCATAAAGTTGATTTAAAAACAGAAGGACAGACATAAAACGACTCAGAAACAGAAAGAGAGAGAGAGAGAGAGAAAGAGGGCCAGCTGACTTAAGGGTCAGGAAAACCCCAGCAGAGAGAAAGCCTGGACTGGCTTCTTTGGGAAATGCAGGAATGTTGGGAATGTGTTGACTTCACACACACGGGATGTGCAGCCACCACCCAAATGCTGCTGTCTTGATCAGCCAGAATCAATAGAGTCTCTGTGGTTCCTCTGTGTCAGTGTGTATGCCTGCAGCGTGCACGTGGCCCTAACCCCAGCACACATAAACACAGCACCCCGGCAGCCAGATCGCCACCACCCACACCGAGAAGCAAATCAGAGTGCAGCTGCATCGCCGACATCTGATGCGCTGCACAGCGCGACATTTTTAAAACGCACTTCCAACGTGCTTCTGATTGTTTAAAATGTCACATTTTGGTCTCATTGGGGTAAAAAGGATGTGTTTTATTTGTTTTGTGCTCGTATCGAAAAAAAACTTACATTGTTAAAAGTAATGTGATGGTAATATCTAAATCTTTAATACGCTTGTTGTGGATTAAAATATAAACACTGGATAACTTTGTTTTGGAAGGGGTTTTTTCTTGTAATAGAGCTCACATAATTTCTTTATATCTTTTAATATCTTCAAAAGATCAGATATTCAATAAAACTTTCGCAAGGCTAAGAATAAGCTCAAGCTGTTTTCTGAATCTTCTGATCAAGCTTTTCCTTTTAAAAAAAATCCAAATCATGCACAGGAACCACGGAATTATAAACATTTCTCAATTCACCATATAGTTTATCAGATGCATTAGCATAATTAACAGAACAGTAACTCGTGATTCTTAACACAGTATAATCCTTCAAATTCAAACTGAAGTGTGAGAAAGACTAGATGTATTTTTTTTTAATGTTTTCCTCTTACTCCTTTTCAGAAATGTCCAATTTAGGCAACACTATCAAAAAGATTTTAGCTAACAGACAGAAGAGCTTAGAAATCTAAGAATGTGTATTAAAGTCGTGCGTTTATGTGCTTCAAGAAGAAGTTTTCCCAATCCAGGGATATTTTTCTGACGTCTATATTACATCTAATTACTTCTGTTTGTGAATGGTGAATTGGTGCTGCAGTCTGAACCTAAAACACTGCCCCCCCTCCTCACTTCTGAATGAATGAATGAGTGTGTGTCCGTTCACATGGCTCAGCAGAGGCGCCTCTGGGGTGTCTCTCGTTCGTTCAGCAAACACACCAGCGTCGTCCGGAGTGGGGGGTCCTGCTGCAAGAAGCTTCATATTCAGCAGCCCAATAACAGAGAGAGACCTTGGCTCAGAGGACGCCCAGCAAACATGTAGCAAATGGCACTTTTATTTACTTGCCTGCGCACCCCCTCCCCCACCCCTGCAACAGCCTTCATTTACTGGGAGCTTTTTTTTTTTCAGCAGCCCCATGGCAACAGCGAGTCCTGTCAACAGACGTAAAACTTTCTCATGATGTCACCAGAACGACAAAGCTCTGCTAGCTGTTATAGACTTAAAACAACACAAAAAAAAAAGCGCTATATTAATTGGCTGATTTGAAGTTTTTAGTTTATGAACAGCATAATCGATGGGATTTTTACATCTAGGACTAGACTGCATACGTGTTCCGAAACCTTAGCAAAGAGCATACCACCCGAACCTCGGGCTTATCAAGACATAATCTTGGCGCTGAATGAGCGTGTTGTTTTGTGCTCCATGCAATCTGTCATTTATCAACACTTTGCTGCTTGTCTCATTGAGACAATGCAATCTGCACAGGCCCCATTGCTCTCAGGCCTGTCAGTTGCACGGTTCAGAAAGGCAAATCTGCTGTTTGCACAGTCCAATGAGCAGCAGTGGCTTTGCCTTGCTGCTTGACTCTTCCTTGGCAACTGGGCCAACCCTCTCTGACCTCTGACCTGGGTTGCAGCCTTTGGATGAGAGGAGAAAAAAAATGGTTCCTGTCTAAATTTAGCCCTTAGAAGCTGGAGTAGACAGGGCCATGCCCTCAAGGCCCCTAAAGGAAACACGCATCTTTGGGCAATGTGAGCCGAGGCAGACCCATCAGCCAATGGCAAAGGCGAGCGCGGAGCGTGATGGATCGTTTCATTGGACGTGTGATGTTTGATGGATGTCCAGATGAGGGGAATAATAGGTTTTCTAACAGATAGATAGGAAGTGAATCCTTCGATTTCAATGCAGAAGCGGATGTGAGCTGTTTGCATTTAAACAGAGAATGATGGATGGACTTGTGGAGAAAGGAGTGCGACGCAAAAGAACAAAAACCATGGCTTCTGTTTTCATTGTATTAAAAATAAATACGCTTGCAAACTATCTGGATGAAACATAAGATCATTTGTCAGTTAAGGAAATATCCTAATAGAGAGAGTTGCGTAAGTATTTCTAATCTAAGTGTTTCGTAATCATTTTGACACAATGGCCATGTTACAACGGCAATCTCTGATGTATTAAGCTGGAATTTTGTTATTTGATACTTTATAAAACCACCTTTCACTGGAATTACAGCTGCAAGTGCAGGGTGTGTCTCCATCTTTGCACATCTAGAGAGTGGAATTTCTGCCCTAATTATCACAATGAAATTGCACAAGATCAGTTAGAGAATCTTTTGCAAGTATTGTATTTTCTAGCAAGACAGATTTGGACTTTAACTGGCCCATTCTAAGACATAAACGTGCATTATTTAATATTAATGTAGTTATCCTCCTTTTTTGTGTGTTTTCTGCCAGGACTGGATCTGTACTTGGCGCCATCTGTTCTGTTTTGCCAGCTTCCCTTTGCTTGCAAAGAAACAATGAATCCCCCAAGAGCATGATGGTCCCACTGCCATGTTTCACAGTGTATTCTGAGGTTAATTTTGTGCGAGACATAAAACTTTGTAAGCTCGGTTATGGTTTCATCTTCTAACTTCTAAACTGCAACCAAGGGTTGATCTAGTTTTCTATTTTCTACTTTAACCTTTTCAGATCTTGGCATGTTTCATAACGAAACCTTGCTTAAAATGTCTTCACCCTGTACTGTCTGGTATATTTACCTATAGCTGCCTCTTATGATGCTTTTTGTTCACATCGTAAAAACCGTTCAAAGAGTAGTTGTACTTATACTGAGACAAAATTACACACAAATGTCCTTTTCAAACTGAGTGACCTGTGATGAGAATTAGTACCAATGCAGTTTATTTAGAGCTATCAGAATAAAGGGCTATCAATTCATGGACAAATGTACAGCACTCTTCAGACTTGGGAGCACACTTTCAGCCCAGACAATGAATGAAACCGAGTCAACGTCTAACTAAGAGACAACGGTCAAACTTAAAAAAAAAAAGATGTTCACACAGACACTGTCAAGCCAGTGTAACTGAACCCGAGTCATTTTGATCAAAACATAAAAGACGAAGCTGACAGAAACACAGCAACCATCATTGGCTGCAGTTAAAGTTGCAAGTCTTTTTGGTGCTAAATGGAAATGCATGCCACACTTTTCAGACTATTTCTAAAGACCATGGATGATGTTTTTGTTTTTTCTGCAAGCCACCATTATGCACTGCTTTACTTTGTGATAGCTCATCGCCTAAAGTCCAAATAAGACACGACATTTATGGTTGTAACTTAGGATGTAACGAAAAAGTTTAAGGAGTAGGAATACTTGTTTTTGAAGTGCAAGTGCAACTGTGCAATTTTAGCTCAAAACTAAATCCAGAACCGTGGAGCGCGTTAAAGTCTTACCTCCGCATTATCTATCACTCAGAACTTTCAGGCACATGAGGTTTTCATTAAAACCATTACTGCTTGTTAAACAGTGTGCCGAGTTCCTGAGCTATGGCAACAGTTATCAAGTGGACAAGTGTTGGCAACAGCTGAATGCTCATCGGGGGAAAGAATGGCTGAGGCAGGGGAAAGTAGAGTTGCAGGGGGTCACACGCTTGCATGTGCACACGCATGCATGCATAGCAGCTTAAAAAGCACAGGTGACAGCAAGTGACCCTCGATTAGGGGGTGAGGAACCTGTCGGGTTGCTCGCGAGCCACTCGCGTCGCAGAGGGTCAAAGGTTGACCTGATTACTGAGAACAGCGAACGACCAAAACCTCGAGCGAGTTTTGCTTTGATCCTAATAAAGCCGGAAGACAACAAACTTAATGAAAAATAGTTCTTGGAGAGATCTCATCGGAATGGTATCCACAGGCTGAACCACAGTCATGGAAGTTTACTCCGTTACAGACTGAAGAGGGACAAGTGTTCCCTGGTGACATATTGGGGAGCTTTAGGTGGATTATCGCTGCTATGCTGTGGAATGCCCAACTTGCCTGAAATAGGGAATCAGCGAGGGAGGGGCACGAAATGCCACCCAAAGTGTGACGACAGTAAAAATGTAACGATATCAGAACGTGAGGTCATTTGAAAGGCGGGGGTTCTTCTCAAACTTCATCACCGTCTCTTTATAGGACCAAAATGTTTGTGTTCATCACGGAGACTGAGACATTGACATTGTGTCTGGCACCAGCAGAGAAGCACTGATTAAAATGTGAAATGTTCTCATGTAATTATAAGAGGGGGACTTTTTTTTTTTTTTTTTCGCTTATCGCTTATGGTTTCTTTATGTGTGTTTGTTAACTGAGTGTGTGTGGAAATATATCCATAATATATTTTATATTTCTGTGCAATCATACCAAAGTGGTTGTATTCCTTTAACTAAATGCTTCAGAGGTGTGGCTTATAAGATTATGCATATTTTCTTTCTTCTCATTATTACGTCTGGATGTGTTTAAATTCTTTGTGCTCATTTTGTTGTGGAATTTGTACTTAGATATTGTATGGGAATAAATAGAAAACCTTCTAAAATCAACCTTTTATTCATGTTTAGACCTTTAAAGTGCGACAGACTGGCGACCTGTCTGGGGTGTATCCCGCCTCTCGCCCGAAACGTTAGCTGGAGATGGGCACCAGCAACCCTCCCAACCCCATCAAGGGACAAGGGTGCAAGAAAATGGATGGATGGATGGATGGATAGACCTTTAAAGTCCTCCTGAGACTGCATCGGGGGGAACATCCATCCATCCATCCATCCATCCATCCATCCATCCATCCATCCATCCATCCATCCATCCATCCATCCATCCATCCATCCATTTTCTTCCGCTTATCCGGGGTCGGGTCGCGGGGGCAGCAGCTTCAGAAGGGAGGCCCAGACTTCCCTCTCCCCAGCCACTTCTTCCAGATTCCTCCGGGGGAATCCCAAGGCGTTCCCAGGCCAGCCGAGAGACGTAATCCCTCCAGCGTGTCCTGGGTCTTCCCCGAGGCCTCCAACCGGTGGGACGTGCCCGGAACACCTCACCAGGGAGGCGTCCAGGAGGCATCCAGACCAGATGCCCGAGCCACCTCAACTGGCTCCTCTCGACGTGGAGGAGCAGCGGCTCTACTCTGAGTCCCTCCCGGATGACCGAGCTTCTCACCCCATCTCTAAGGGAGAGCCCAGCCACCCTGCGGAGGAAACTCATTTCGGCCGCTTGTATCTGTGATCTCGTTCTTTCGGTCATGACCCAAAGCTCATGACCATAGATGAGGGTGGGAACGTAGATCGACCGGTAAATCAAGAGCTTCGCTTTTTGACTCAGCTCTCTCTTCACCACGACGGACCGGTACAGCGCCCGCTTCACAGTAGACGCTGCCCCAATCCGCCTGTCGATCTCCCGCTCCCTTCTTCCCTCATTCGTGAACAAGATCCCCAGATACTTAAACTCCTCCACTTGAGGCAGGACGACCCCCCTGACCCGGAGAAGGCACTCTACCCTTTTCCGGCTCAAGACCATGGCCTCGGATTTGGAGGCACTGAGCCTCATCCCGGCCGCTTCACACTCGGCTGCGAACCGCTCCAGTGAGAGCTGCAGATCACGTTCCGATGAAGCCAACAGGACCACATCATCCGCAAAAAGCAGAGATGCGATCCTAAGGCACCAGTTTAATTGGCAGTTTAATTGGACTCTGAAAATGAAAATAAATTCTAAGGACTTAGAAGCTACTTTTGCAACCTGTTGATAATTTCTACCCTTGTATTTCTCCCATTTATAAAAACTGTTGTAGTTATCAGGGATAGCTCTGATCATTTTTACCTGCCGTTAACTTCTAAACTAAAACAAGTCAGCTGGCCCTTGATCAGTCATCTGTCTAAAGAGGCCAATAGAAATGCATCCGTTTACTGACTGTGCAGCATTCCCTCAGTAAGCATGCGGTGATAGCGGAGAGTAAGAGTAGCCATCTAAATGCGTAACCAAAACACAAGAGATGATATAGATTATAGTTTTTTAATGGCAGAAAAAAAAACATTCAGTCTGAGGGTAAATACAAATCAGTGGCGCAAACCTTTGTATTTTCAAACAAACAAATGAGCATTTATTTGGTTTATATGCAAATGTAGCTAAAAGCCTGTTGAAGCTTTTTTCCCCATAAACTTCGATTTTATTGGAACATAAAAATCTGAGGAAACTCAGAGGAACTGCTTTTTGTTGAGACATAAATCCTTTATATGTGTAGTAAAACTTTGTATGTCCTCATTTTTAAGTAAATAATGTTCTACTTACTTCATCCTACAAATAAATAACACATGAGGCATGCAGGGTTTTGGGCTGTAGCTGCAGATAAGTGAACACGTTTCATTTATTAAGTCCATGCCAAAGTTCTTTTTATGATGACAGTTTTTGTAAGTGTTAAATTCAGGGGGGAAAAAAGTGTAAAATCTGAGAGAAATTACAGCAATTTATTGTTTTGCAAAGGTTTGGGTGTGAAACTTTTTTTTCTTTTTTCATTTAAATCGACCAGAGCAAGATAAAAACAAGAGCAGCTAAACCGCAATGAGCTTGTCTCTTTCCCGCAGCTCTGCCGCCCTCTGCAGGACGCATTAAGCACTGACTCAGGTATTTTCTGAGTTTTGCCATGACCTTACAGAGAATGAATAACAATGCTGAGTGAGTTCCAGATACGTTTCCTTACAGCTTGAGGTCAACTCTCCACTGATGAATGGAGTTATGTACAGTATTAACCCACAGCCTAAGCCATAATGACAGTGCAGTGCGTGTGCAGGAAACGACCGTTATATATATAAAGCCTTTGCGCCAGTCCCAGAGAGACTGCTCACATTTCCATTCGTGGTGAAATGTAGATTTATGCTGTAGTCATAACAAAGTCTGAATAAGACTGACACAGCATAATGACGGGTTGGTAGATAATTTGTTCTGCAGACAAGCGGTCCCAAAGACTTATGAATGACTTGGTGTTGCCTAATGTTTCTGTGTAAACTTTGTGTTAGAGTAAAACATTAATTTAAGTGCAAGGGAGGGTAACCATAGTCACACAGGAAACTAAATAAAGAGGAGACGTTTGCTGCCGTGCTCCTGGTACAGAAAACTGAAAGTCTCCTCTAAAATGCCTCATTATATTTCAGCACATGTCAGATTCAGGAAGGGTTTGATTTGAAGGATTAAAAGAAAGAGGGAAGAGGGTTCGCTGACTAGAAATGTGTGCCAAGTATCAAAGTACCGACTGGCTTACATTTACAGTTGTAAATGTAAACCATTTACATTTACAACTGTAAATATAAGCCAGTCTCACATTGCAAGTCTTTGTTGCTGCACTTGTTGAATCAATTCAGTTATTGTTTAACATGCTATCGCAAATATCATGCTCATGCTTTTAGACCAAGTCTTTAAGGGACTGAACTAAAATAATAATAATAATTTAAAAAAACCATTAAGTGATGTATAGCACATACTTTATTTCAGAACCAGCACTATGCCGCTAAAAAGAATTATTGAAACGGTTTTTGACATTTTCAGTGCCACATAAAGCGCCGCAAAAGTAAAGTTGTCATATTCGTCGGCCGTAAATTTCACATCAGGTCTTTCAGAAAAGCTCCAGCCGGTGGAGATTCTTGCTTAAATGTGTGAGCTCTCTCTGCTGCCTCTGAAAGTTAAAGCTAAACCAAAAGATTGCAACGTCACATCATGTCAGTGTACTTTTATCAGGCTTTGGCTTCACCATTAGAAATGTTTTAAGGTAGAAACTGTAAAGTCCGGTGTTTAAAGGTAATACATTTTTGTTCTTTAAAAAAACCTAGCTGTTTTTTTAGCATCTACATTGTTGCATTATTACACTGCTATTTTTTTTTATTAATATACAGTAAAACATTAACAATTTGGCCCTTTATGTGCTGCACGAAATAGCAGCTTTCAGCACTATTGTTTTGCAACAACAAAGTCAAATTCCAGTGGGGGGCCTCGTGTGCACAGTGTGCATGATGTCCCCATATGTGTGGCTTCCTTCCTCTGTAGAATAACTTACACGTTGGGCTCATTGGTCATGCACTGGACATAGCAGATAGATGCGCGTTGTATGTAGGAGCATGCACTTAAAATGTCAACTTGCTCATTTCTAGGAATAAACATTGCAGAAATAGCATCACTTCTTATCTCGAAGTTGTTAAACATGATCCTCTGAGCAAAGGTCAGAGAGTTGACAGCTCGCTGTGAAGCATGGTCTGTTTCAGATTCATGTTTCAGAACCTAATTTTTTTTTTAAATGAACAATTTTCTAAACTACAAATAACCATCAAGAAATGTCTTGTAAACAGAACACCCAGTGTTTGAAAAGTCACCGTCTACTGATCGAGGTCTAAGTAGGTCAACATGCAAACAAACAAACAAACGCATTCCTAAACCAGACAAAATTAGAAATACTCTAGAGATGGTTACTCGGGTTGTATTAGCTCCTTATTAGCTCACAGTAAATATTTGCTGTTTATTCAAATAAAATATTCTGACCAACATATCAGTTCGCCACATTTTCTAGGCCGATTCCTTTCTCAAACTCCAAAAGTTTTAAGGAACATCATATTTCAGAAATGATGTGGATATTTCAATCTTTTCTTTAAAAAACAGGATTGTTTTCTTTCAGAGTTTGGTAACTTTTTAATCTTCTCCAAAAGGGTTAAACTGACAATACTGTGTACAATAATATCTATTTGTTGTTGGAAAATGATTTTGATGAACGAATATCTGGTTGAAAGATGATGCTATGTGAAATCAATGTTTTTTGTTTTTTTTTAAAAAAACAGGAGTTTGTTATCTTTTCAACTGTGTACTTATATAGCGACTGAGGAATATAAGTTAATTATTACACATGCTGTAATTAAATCAAACCAGAGTGAACCAGCAGCGTTGCAGAGAACACTCTGCTGCTCAGACGGACCATGACTGCATTTGCATCCAGCTGGCTGCGCTGCCTGAAGGCCATGTCTGCGCAGGTTTCTTCCCCGCTGCTCAGGGTCTGCTGCGCTTACAGTTTCCGACGTTTGGATGGACTCAGAGACGCCAGGGCGTGGAAACCAGGAGGGACGGTTTTGCTACGGTGAGTTACTCTTAAAGAAAAAAAAAAGTAAATAGTGTTCTGGGTTTAACAGCATATCAGGTCGTTGAGTGGTGTTTAAGTTCTGTCATGCCGGAATGTGTCAGAAATGTTGCATTTTCAAACAGAAAACTTATGATTTCTGCCCAGCAGCTTAGATAATTAAAAGCAGATCTTTTTTTTTTGTGGTCATGCAAATTAAGAAATCAGTTTCCTGCAAATTTCCCCAAGTTTGATTTGCTTAAAAAATCTTTAAAGCTGCAGTCAGTCAAAACCCTGAAATGACAAGGCACACATTTGTGAATTTGCTCTTTGCCAGGTCTCTCCATGTAGACAGTCCACCTCACAAACCATCCCTGACCACCAGCTATGTCCACGGCACCTCTTCCTATTCCTTGCTTCCCCTGACTGTAAGTCAGAGCCTGGAAGCTACAGTCCGACGCTATCCTGACCGTGAAGCTGTGGTGTTTCTACAGGACGGCATCAGGAAAACCTTTGCTGAGTTTCAGACAGATGTGGGTTTCAGATTTAACCCGTTTCGATTAGGTTTTCTGAATCTTGCATGCAGTCAACCAACTTTCTACCATTTCTTCCTGACAAGGTGGACACGGCTGCTGCTGGCCTGCTTGCTCTGGGCATGACGAAAGGCGATCGACTGGGGATTTGGGCTCCAAACATATACGAATGGATCCTTTTCCAGTTTGCTTCAGCTAAGGCCGGAATTATCCTGGTCAGTGTAGAATCTGTCTGTATTTACAAGTCGGATGGACGTTGAACTTTTCAGTGACTTAGGGGGAGAGCTGTGCTGCTGGAAGTTTACCAGGTTATCATTTTCCACATATGACATTTTCCCATAAAATGCAGTTTTATTCAGATATTTAGAAGTCCCGACAGCGGTTTAGTAATTTTACTGATTCATTGTAAGTCATAGTTCATCTGGATGAAGTGATAACTCTGAACACATATTCAATATATTTTAAAAATGTTAGGCACAGCTTTGAATTTATTGTGGGTTTTTCTCCAAACAAGACAGGGTCAAAATTCTGCATGCAAACTCAAACATGGACATACATGTACACTGATATTTGGTCAAATAAATAATAAATAAATAAAAATCACATAGCAAGCTGTACCTTATCACAAGGTTTGGTAACCACAAACATAATTCTAGTTGCATTGTTTATTAATTTTTTTTAATTATTTGGACCAAGTTGCATTAATAATGAATAATTATATTCAACACATACCAAAAGTGACGCCTGTGAAGAAGCTATAAAACTTTTTCTTAAAAACATTTAGTAAAATTCACAACAGGTAACGTTTCCTTCTGCAAACATTAAGAACAGAATGTTATCTTGTACTTTCCCCCCGGTTTAAAAAAAACGTCCTTGATATCCGCTTCCAGCCAGTTCTTATCATCTATCTTTAGCACGATCTCTCCCTGAAAAAGTAACCACGGCGTTTTGAAAAAAAACAAAAACAAACAAACAAAACCCCAGCAGAATCTATTTCTACTACATATTTTTACTACAAGGTATCGAATGTAGTT
This sequence comes from Poecilia reticulata, assembly GCF_904066995.2. NCBI lineage: Eukaryota > Metazoa > Chordata > Actinopteri > Cyprinodontiformes > Poeciliidae > Poecilia > Poecilia reticulata. The sequence continues at coordinate 16,592,019 of NC_088837.1, read as the reverse complement.
GCGGCAATCTTTTGTACGGCGGCCGACAGGTGCAAATGCGCAGCAACAGAGAAAACATGCAAACATAAAAATAGACGCAAACAAAAAAGAGACGCAAACAAAAAGTGCTGAAAACCGGAAGTACTTCAGACCACTAGAGGGAGTCGAACAAAAAACAGCTGTGTCCAAATTTAGGGTCTGCATCCTTTAAAACGGGTGTTCAGAAAAGCAGCAATGGCGGCAAAATAATTTTTGCTGTATTACACTTAAAATTACACAAAATGATTTTTTACAATGTTTTTAGGCAAGAATGTAGATATATAGATCTTAAATATCTGCTCAGTTCATCAATAAATCACTTAATTACAATATTGCTCCAACGTTTTCGGAGTTTGCTCCCGCTGCATTAACAGCCAGCTCCCCTCGCCAGCTGTCAGCTGGCCGGGCGCTCCAGGTTCGGCACACCGAGAGAGAACGCATGTCTCCCGGCAAATTGTTTTAAAAACTCCCTATAGTTTCCCCCTATGAGTGGAGGTGAAACACAGATATTAAGTCAGGTAATAGCTGTAAATTTTTTTGGTTCATTAAAGTATTTAATTTATTCATGAGCAAATGGGTTTGACTGATTAAAGCTAAGCCTTGCTGCATTTCATTTGTTTGCGTCTCTCTTTTTTGTTTGCTGCATTTCATTTGCCAGTGATTCTTGAGAATAGGGACAAAACAGGTCCTATGGATAAAGCACAAAATTAGAATAAAATATACACAAAATATAACTTTTTCAAATATCTGACTAAACTAACCTGTCACCTGAGCACAACAATGTATATTTTCCAGGTATTTGCTGAATATTTTTTTATTTTAAACATTGTAGTCGGTGGATGATGCCTGTAAAAGCTCTTGTCCAGGAGCAGAACTCAATACATTATACTAGTTTAAAACAATTAAAGAAATACAAAAATTATATATTATGACAATTAAGTGCAAGTATTTATATAAATAATTATAAAAGTATCAATAAATTGAATTAAAAATACTTTTTATATATTTTCCAACTCCATTGAAATTTGTCCCTAGTTTTTGTCAACATCGTCAGAAATGAAAAGAATGTAAAAAAAAAAAAAATCAGGCATTATTGGGGGGCACCAGAACTTCTAAGGACCCCATGACCACTTCCCTTCTCTTCCTTTGCTAAGAGGGCTAGTTAGCTCCGGTTAGCTTATGTTATTATTTAGTTTTTTCTTCTTTTTATTCCTAAGTTTTTTGTCACAACCATGATGTGTCAACACCATAACTGACAATTTACAAAACTTTTTATGAAATTTTGTGAAATAAAAGCTTAATTTTGGTATAATGTAAAGATTGCATGGACCTGATGAACTACAACATGGCCTCCTTCAGAATAACATCATATAAATTGAGATAGTTTGGCTTTTTGTCAACTCTGTCAGATGTCAACTCCATCAGAGTTTTTGTGACTCTTTCAGTGAAATTGTTGTCAAATCTCACTTAAATGTGCAATTAATTCATTTTAATGTATTTTGCATAAATTGCATTACTTCACATGTATGAAGTTTTTCATTTTACTCACTAGTTTGTCATCACCTTCAGTTCTGTGTCAACTCTGTCATGCAGCATCAACTCTGTCAGATGGACTTTTTGTTGTTTTTTGTTTTAAATAATATTTATTTTGTTTTTTGAGAAGCATTTGTTTGCAAAATGAGTAAAAATATCACTGATAGGGTCATTAAAAATTATTTTATATTTATTTTTGTCAGATGGTGATGACAGTGTTCTAGGTCAGGTCGATTAAAAATGTAATTTTTAAAAAAAATGTTGCAATTTCCACCCTGACAAACCTTGTTGCTGTGCCTACAGGTTTCACTGAACCCAGCCTATCAAGTAGACGAATTGGCGTTTACACTGCAAAAGGTAAAGAAAGAAAAAAGACGTGCAGAATGAATTTTTTTTAAACAAATAATTCCTAAGCAATATTAGAACCGAGATTTTCTGTACGTAGGTCCAGTGTAAAGCAGTGTTGTGTCCAACCAGCTTTAAAAGCCATAACTTTTGTGAGATGCTGCGGGAGATTTGCCCAGGAATCGAGTCGATGCCACCCAGTACGATCAAAAGCTCCAGGTTTGACACAAACATTATCTTACGTTATGGTCCTTCCACTGTTGATATTTAGGGATGAACAGGATCTGCAATGTCCAAACTTTTTACAAACTTGTCAAGTTGAAAGTATTTTGGGTCACAAATTGGTTTGCATGTATTTTTTTTTCAAATTAAAATGTTTTTTTAGCCTAACAGCTAGCTCAAAAAGCAATATTTTAATTAAATTAAGCATCAAAATATCTGAATAGAACTTGGAAAATCCTTGTGGATTTGAAACATGAACAAAAGAGTCTTGTAAAGTTGCCTTAATATTAAAAAGGCATTTATCTCTTTTTTTCAGGTTGTTTTCAAAAGTTTCTAGCAACAGCATAAAGAAATGGTTCATTCATCAATTCAATTTCATTCAATTCAGATCAAGTCAGTTTATGTATCTAGCGCTAATTTACAACAAAAGTTGTCTCAAGGCACATTACCAAAAGAATAAGTTCAGTTCAATCATATATGCATTCCAACTGATTCTAGGTGTGAAGCATAACAGCATGTTCAATTAGTTATTGAAAGGAAGCCCAGCATATTGCATCGAGTCCGATTCACTTTTCCAGTGAGCCAAATTCTTATCATTTCTGAACTGCTGTCGTAGGCCACACTAAATTATTTAAACGGCCCCCCGAGTCGTATGTTGGACATCTTGACCTAGTTATTTAAAATGTATAATCATATTAATCCTGTCAGCAGCTCAAAGAATCTGGTTCTGGATCTTCCAGGGTGCCAGAGCTGCGTATGATCATTGTGACCGACAACAGGTGGCCAGGGATGCTGCATGTGGATGACGTGATGCAGGTAGCGGAGAGTCGGCACCACAAGCAGCTGTCGGACCTGCAGAGCCAGCTGTCCTTTGACGATGCCATCAACATCCAGTTCACTTCAGTAAAACTGCATTACGAAACCTTTCACATGCAGCGACGTGATAGCAAATCGAGACATATTGACCTAGACGCACGTTTCTCTTGCTTCACTGGCACTAGGGTACCACTGGGAAACCAAAGGGAGCCACTCTTTCCCACAACAATATTGTAAATAATGCATATTTCGTGGGCCTCCGTATGGGCTACGATCGCAGAGTGAGTCCACACTGGTCTGGTGTATGTAAAACACACATTTTGATTTGAATAACTGTGTTTATTATTCACAATCAGCCTCAGGTGCGAGTGTGTGTGCCTGTGCCTATGTACCACTGCTTCGGCTCTGTGATGGGAGGGATGAGCATGGCAGTCCACGGCATCACGCTCGTGTTCCCTTCTTCTACATACAGCAGCTCTGCCAATTTAGAGGCCATCCAGAATGAAAAGTGTGCTCCTCAGAGTCCATAGTGCGTCCAGTAGCAGGAACTCTCAATGATTGCTGATCATACCTTCCTCCACTTTAGGTGCAATTTTGTCTATGGCACTCCCACAATGTACACTGACTTGCTCAGTTGTGATTTACACAAGTATGACCTGTCATCAGTCGAAGCTGGTAAGAGACTTAAAAAGTCAAGATTAGTTGGTTTTGTTGAATTTGGAGTGACGTATTGTCTTTGCTTTAGGGCTCATGGGAGGCTCTCCGTGCCCCCCTGAGATTCTGAGGCGGCTCATATCAAACATGAACATGAAAGAAATAACGGTGAGGATTTATTTTTTTTCTTATGTGTGACAGTCAAGGAGCGCCTGAGAGTAGATTAACTTAATCTTTTTACAGGTTATATACGGAGCTACTGAAAACAGCCCTCTTACGTTCCTGGGGTTCCCGCAAGACAACGATGATCTGAAGATGAACACTGTCGGGTGTATCATGCCTCACACTGAGGTATGCTTTCCTTTGTATCCATCCAGTTAAGTTCCTACTCAATCCTCGCACCCCGTACAGGTCACCAGTCCATCAATAAAGAGAAAACCTTGCATGCAAATAATCATCTAAGGGCAAATTTTGGAGAATATTTACCACAGCAAGAACGTTTTGGAATGTGGGTAGAAGGAAATCCTGGAGGACCTTTTTGGTGCAAAGTAACAGTGCAGCAGCTCAAACCCTGAGCTTTTTCACACTCTAACAAGGTGCCAAAATGTGTATCTCAAGGCCAAGATAGTGGACCCCAACTCGGGCCAGATTGTCCCTTTGGGGGCTTCAGGAGAGCTGATGACCAGAGGTTACTGTGTGATGCTCGGGTACTGGGATGATCCTCAGAAAACCAGAGAGGTCATCGCTGAGGATCGCTGGTATAGGACTGGGTAAGATGAGTTTTTAAATTCAGAGATTTTTTTTTTTTTTATATAATTTTAAAGTTATGAGTGAGTTACTTCTTCCATGCAGCGACACAGCCAGCCTGAACAGTCTGGGGTACTGCTGCATCGAGGGCCGCATGAAGGACATGATCATTCGCGGAGGGGAGAACATTTACCCCGCTGAGGTGGAACAATTTCTCCACAAGCATCCAAAAGTTCTGGAGGTGCAGGTGAGATTTAAACCCCCCGCCCCCCAGAGGGGGTGGGGGGGGGGGGGTTGCGCTAAATATTTTATTTTTACAAGACAACTACAGTGATGCTCGGCTTCCCAGGTGGTTGGAGTGAAAGACGAGAGGCTGGGTGAGCAGGTGTGCGCCTGCGTCAGGCTGAGGGAGGGCCAGACCTCCACTGTGGAGGAGATAAGAGATTTCTGCACAGGAAAGGTAAGAAAAGATGGACATACTTTACATCCAAACAGACCAAAATGATTTTTAATTATTCAAAAATTAGCTCACAGTGATGTGTTTTTTTTTTTTTTTTTTTTTTAAGATTTCTCACTTTAAGATTCCACACTATGTGGTGTTTGTAGAAAGTTACCCACTAACTGTCTCTGGGAAGGTAGGAGAGCTGTTTTAATGCCAGTATTTACAAATACAACACATAATTCATGCTTGAGTCATAAAGCTAAACTTATTTTTTGTTTCTCTAGATCAAGAAGAACATATTAAAGAAGGAAATGGAGAAGAAATTAGGTCTTTGATTTTTTTAATTTTAGCTTTTACAGGAAGTCATTGTAAAATGAGTAAAGACTGAAACTAATTTATGTATCTGAATAATTTATGCCTTATTTTAAATTGTGCTGGAATATTAAAGCAGTCTGTTGATTTATTCTTGACCTGGGGAACAATATTAAGCTTTTAAAAAAAGCAAATGAATGATTCAGCTTTTAATTGTCCTGCCATACATCTTAAAATGAACATCAACTGTATAACTTTAAATAAATTATTTTAAACAAGCAACTTTTTAGACATGTTTTTAGATGATCAAAAGGTGTAATAAGTTAGTTTTAGACAATAGTAGGTTTCTTTAAAAAAAAAAAAGCCAATATGCTTTCATTTCACCAAGACCATAGACATATTTATTATCTCAATCTTTATTTACTTTAACAATTGACAATTTAATAGCATATTACAATGGCTGTAACCACTGTACAAAAGTAAAACTTGTTATCTCAACACATGCCTTACAGAATCTGAAATAAATAGGACTTTAATGCCAAATGTCTCTATGTACAGGTAAGCAAATTTTCGCCATCTATAAACACTACTGTACAAACTCGCTGAAGTGGCTTCAGTAACAGGCTCTTCTGTAAACTGAGATCTCATAAATACAAACAACAACTAACCTTTAAATTATACTTCAGGCTACTAAGGGTTTAAAATGTGAGCTGCAAGAAGAAAAATGGATACAAAGTCAATAACAAAGCTGCCAAGACCAAAAAAACAAACAAAAAAAGTTGATACCAAATTAATATTAGTGAAAACCAGAATCTGTGCTGTACTGCACAAAACCCTGAATAGATCCACTGAATTTAGATTTGCTTCAGTAAAACTGAAATTGTCAGGAAGATTTTTCAATATTTTGATTGGCTTTGAGGATCCTTTACAGGTGGTGAGAGTTCTGGGGCCAAATTCATGTCATAACATAGTAAAGTCAAAACGGTTTTCTTAAAATTATAAGTAGAAAAAAAGAAAACTCAGGGCGGCAGAAGAATGCTTCACCCAACAGAAAACATGGCAACGACTGCGCTACATAACTTTGGACAATCAACATTCACTTCGGTCCGTCTTCAGCGCGGCGCCGACCCGCACTTCTGCAACCACAAGTAGACATGCAAAAAAAAAACAACAAAAAAAGCAGCAAACAAGAAAAATGCATTTCAAAGCATACAAGATAAACCAGCTGGAATAAGCATTTCCCTTTTTTTTTTTTAAATATTAAACATTCAAAATATAAATTAGTTCAACTGTGCAATTCAGGAGAAAATACATGAAGGAAAAAAAATATCAAAAAGAAGCTGAAGGGCCTCTTTGTCAAGAAGAAGTTCGTTAGAGCCGTTGAGTTAGTGCTGCAGCGCGAACTGTGACATCAATGGAGTAAACAAGCACTGAAGAGCTCTGCTGTAGGCACATGCAGGGATCAGGTAGGAGCATGGCTACCCAGCTGCACTCCAAGCTGCAACCTGGAGGCAAGTTTATTTAACTTCTCTCGTGCATCTGTCAAATTCAGTCATGCATTCCCCCACCCAGTCAATAATCTTTCACTCAGTCACACACATACATACACACACACACACACACACACACACACACACACAGCAGCTCATGAGTCCTATTTGTAGCCATGTTGTGTTGGATGGGCTTTGAGTGGAGGTTTGAGTGGCATCTTGGGTCCTCACACACTTAAAGGCAGCATGCCTGGAGGAGGGATGGCTCTGTTGGTTGCCATGGAGCTCGGATCCAGTCCATTAACAGTGCTGAGGATGAGAACAGGACATGAACTTTGTTAGCAGGTGTGAATTAAGACGTAGCAGAACCAAACCTACAAGAGAGGCTTTACCTTGTCTCAAAGTAGGCCGTGTGCAGAGGGTGTGGGAACTTTTTAGGGCTGCTGTTGAGGATTGTACCGACGTCTGTGGAGTATTTTTTTCGTGCTGCCTGATCTTTGGCAATGTTCCTACAAGCTGCAAGTTTGGTCTCCAAAGCCTAATGAACAAACAGGGGGAAAAAAACTTTAGCCTTAAAAGTAAAGCTTGTGACTTAACCACAAATTAAAACAAGGAGACGTGGAATTTTATATCTTGATTTTTTGCAGCAACAGTTTTGCTCCTCTTTTGCCACATTATTTCTGCACCAAATGTATTCAGACAGCAACACAGCCACCAGGCCCATCATGCTGGAGCCCCTATTACACCTATTTTTTGCATCGGTACAGCTGCAGAAATAATCAAAGAGATACAGTAGGCTGTTTTAATTTATTACTATTTTAAATAGCAGAACTCCAGTTCATCCGACGAGACAAATTTCATCAGAAATATTTCTAAATCAATAAGTGATGCTGCAGGTTGGGAAAGGAAGGATAATTATACATTTGTAGAGAAAATCCACTGGTTTAAGATAAAACTTGTAAAATCACCCATGCTGCATAATACAAGCAAATCTTTGTCATAGAGTAAATTTATCAGTTACGTTTATTGAACTCAATTTATAGAACTATTTTGAACAGATCTCACTGTAAGAGTGAAAGTTACTATTTTTGCCTTCTTTCAAAATTAGAAAGCCAAGGAATTTCAAAGGACCAGTTTTCACTTTTGAATCCGTCTCTATCTCACAGAGAGATGCAAAAGGAGTAAATCAGCTATACATTTATAATGAAATAAATAAAACCCACCCCAACTTTTCTCAGAAGGTCTCCAACTATATTAAGAGCCGAGATCCTGGCAGAAGGTGTTAGAGCCGAGCCGCTGCAGCCATTGGTCAGTCCTACAGTAAAAAGATTAAATTAATTAAAATATATATATTTTTAAATATATGCAGAAATAAGAGTGGGAACAACTTTTACCCTTTTGGCTGATGAACGCATGCTCTATACTCTTTCCTACAGGTGTTGCAGGGAGGGATAAAGAGGCCTGGACTGCAGAATCAGTCTTGTCTATATCTGACGTTGGCGAGCTCGGTGCCGACATCCTGTCAGTGCTCCGCTCTCGTACTGCCAGCTCCTGTCGCAGATCTGCAGGAGATTGAAGTGTGACTAATAAAATTCTTATCCAAAATGCCACAAACAGTACAAGCCCAATCTTAAAAAAAAAAAAGGTTTCTTCCTTACCTCTGGCTTCGTCTTTCAGCCGCTGCACTGACACAAGGAGCGACTCCTTCTCGTCCAGCTCGCTCTCAAGGAAAGCATTTCTCTCGATGGCCTGGTTCAAACGGCTCTCAAAGTCCTCCAGAGACACTATGGTTGCCCTAAAGTCAGAAACGCGGCTTGTTTCATGAACATAGCAGAGAATCTTAACAGTCTAAATGCGTCTTAATGCATTATTCTCATCCTGACCTTTTGGCTCTCTCCAAGTCGTCATTGGCTTGCTCCAGTTCTCGTACGTATTTGTGTAGCTGCTCCTTGATGCTGCGGGTCTGGCTCAGGTCGTCCTCCAGCATGGAAATCTGTTTGTAACTCTGAGCATACTGCTGCTCTAGCTTTTCCTGACAACATATAGGGACAAAGAAAAGAAAACACCCCGGGAGTGAGCCGATGTAGAGAACCAGGAGCACAAAGGCGCACTGTAGCATGACGTTCGAAAATACTATTTTATGCATTTGGTTGATGGTCACAAACAACAGCAGAGGAAATGAGGCGAGTCACAAGACAGTAGAGATGTTCTTTGGTGTTATTTCACTGTCAAAAGGCCCCTTTGTTCCCACGGGAGGCCCCTGGCCCCGCTTCCTGCACTAGGTTATGTGTAATTAGAGGCACTGCTGCGAGCCTTTACTGTGGCCCCTGACGCACAAAGACAGGAAGGAATCATTCATACCTTCTCCGGTTCATTTGCAGAGTTCCTTTTTAGAGTTAGGTGTGGCACATGGGCTCACATGTTTAACCGCAATGTGCTGATGGTGAATTTCTCATTGTGTGCACATAAATACAGCCGGCAACGATCAGAACTCGGCGCTCAGGCCCGCTCTGATTTAGAACGAGACTCGTCCTTCCTATTTCCTTCTACTTTATCCTGACATCCAATTAAGCCTTGCCACAGGATTACATAACATGCTTTATAAACTCTGTCCTAGGAAGCAGATCAGATGACTCAAGTAACTCTGCTTGGTGTCCGAACTGGCGATGCACCTATGACAGATTTTGTGAAGGTTTGACCTTCCAGGTTCCCATTTTAGCAAATTGAGATAATTTTTCTTTAAACCTTGATGCAATTAATTTATTTTTTTTCCCTGGATAAATCTTTAAAAATCGTGTCCTGACTATAAAATGTTTGTTTTGAAATACAAGAGTTTCTCAAAAGCAGATTGATGTTTCTCTCTGCATCTTGTATATGTATTTGACTAAATTATAAGACAGCGTGTTGCAAACGTTTGCCGTTTTTTTTTCTCTCCACAAGATCCATTCAAAATGAATAACAGCTGTTTTCAACTTGGTTTTTTTGAGGGTGAAAAACCCCGATTTGCATTCCAGTGTTGAATTGTTTGACTGCCAAGTCATTCATTAATTTATTGTCACAACGCATGACCGTTACGTAGACGTTAGTGTGAACAAACATTCTTTATTTTAGGGTCAGAGGCATCTGACCAGAGAAATATTTTGAGCAAACACGGCAACTTGTATGATGTGAAAGGACAACATTTTCCATAATGAAGGACTGGTGGTTGTCTGTGTTGCAGAACTTTGATTTGAAAGGGCTTTCTTTGTGTTTTTCCTGCAAAAATGGTCAGATTTTTACTCCTGTGAGTTTTCTAAAAGAATGCCATCATTTTCTAATCTAGCGGTTCACCTTTAGGTTGGACGACTCGTTCTTCAGTCTCTCGTTTTCAGCTTGTAGGTCTCGAAGGCGGTGTTCAGCCTGACTCAGCTGAGCCTCCAGTTCGGCCTCCAGTTCCCGGCTCCCCTCCTGGAACTCCTGCAGCTCCTCTTGAGCATCTTGGCAACTGAATGATACAAACACAAAGAGGGAGGGAAAAAAAACAACTGTCATTGTTTCACATCTGCATTACGGATCAACACTGGAACCATTCAGCTTTGCAGAGCTGAATGGTTCTAGAAAACGGCCAGGCTATTGTTCTGCAGGAAGAGTTTAGCTCAGGGATGTTCCTGGAGCTTTGACAGAAATAGACCTGGAAAAGGCTCAACTTTCACTCGTGATTTAACTATACCACACCACACCAATCCCATCTCAGCATTGCTGAATAAGCGAGCTTCTTGTATAATAATAATAATAAAAAAAAAAAAGGTACATTTGTATTAACAACCAAAGCTGGAACGGAAAAGTTCATTCTTACATAACCTTTGTCCTGATCAGATGACACTGCACCCAATGCCATAGTGAGTTCAGCTGACTTGCACTGAGATAATACTCTCAGAGAGAGCTGGAATCCGTGAATCAGTTTCTGTGCGTGGTCGTTCCACGCATGCCAATGTCAGAGAGCCTTGTGACATCAGCACATGGGATCTCCAACGGGCCCAGCGCCAGGCAGTCGATTTAAAACTACATTCTCAATGTCCAAATCTACAAGAAGTTACCATTTCATACAAGAGTCAAATGTAGCAAAGCAAAACATGGGAAGTTAAACATTTCAAAAAGGTAATTTATTAACAATGCAAGCTGCAGCTGCTGATAGCTTCGTGTTAAAGTCCGCCTGAGAAAACACATGCTTGAAACACGTGCTACAAGCCACCTACTTGAAGTTAGTTTTTCCGTGGCTTGATGTTTTCCCCGCATATACCCACTGCAGGAATTTCTCAGAAAACCACCATGTCTTTAACCCTTTATATGCAGCCTTTCACTTCGCCTGAGTGGCTCTCAGCTTCACGTAAGGAACAAGCAGGGTTTAAAAAGATTTACGCAGCACAGCTGCAGACTCCAGAAAGGCTTGTGGCTTTTTCTAAAGCAGTCAAAGCTTTTGTCATTTCCTCTTGAATTGGTCAGCAGGTTTGCGGTTTGTTATGTCATAAGGGCCCCGGCAAGTCATTTGCCTTTTTTGGGCTCGTCCCAGTCGCTCTGCGCTGAAACCCACAAACATTTCTCAACTGAGGTAGGTTTTTATTTTTGTGCTAATACAGGGGAACTGCTGCCAGCTACAAAATAAGCACAGTTATGTTGCTGCAAGATGAGCTTATTGAGCAAAAACATTATTCTATAATTACACACACAAAACGCTGAGAACAAAACAAAACAAAACGTGCAGATCAAGGTCACGCATAAAAACAGAATGCTAAAAATATCAACTTACAGTTTACAACCGACACATACAAAGTATATGACACAAAGTATGAAGTCACAGGAGCACTACCTACCTTTTCTTATATTTCAGGGCTTGAGTTTTCCAATAATCAACCTCCTCATCCTTTGATGAAAATTTAGGAATCATCTCTGTGTCCATGTCAGGGCAACCTAAAAAAAAAGAAGACATTCTTTATACACTTACTGGCAAAATAATAATAATAATTTAAAAAAAAACACTTTAACACAAGCATGTTACCCTCGTCTGGCACTAAATATTTAATCTTTTGTGTTCTTTGGCATGTCGAAACAAGTAGGACGCATTCCCTTCTTATCTCAAATCAGAGCAACCAATGAAATCCAGTTTTTAAATTTGCCCCCCGGAATGGAAACAACCCATTTTTGAGGTCTAAAATGAGAAATAATTCCAGGTAAGTCTAACCATGTCACAATATGACCAGTATGTTCAGTATTTTTGAATTTGAATTATGCCAGCTAGTTCTTAATGAAGGAATGCTTCATTGGTTTAAAAAACAACAACGTGTGTTTAAGTGTATAAATGTACTAAATAATGTGCCATTTGCAAAATAAAAGAGGACTTTGTATTTACACCAATATAAAGTTTGCTGTTCAACTTTAGACAACCAGTTCCCAGAAAATATCCAAATAAAGAGTAGTTAATGTTAAACAGAGGTTTTATGCGTTTAATCCACTGTTGTGATTGCAAGAGCAACACTATAACACACAGCTGCTATCATAATCCATGCCAAATTGAAAATAAATAAATAAATAAAAATAGAATGCTTTCAGGAAAATTGAAGAATATTTGCAACTGCTGTTGGGTTTGTGGGACTAAAGATTTAGTCTCTGGCTTAGATTAGACTAAAGAGGATGTGTGATTTTCTCCACTCAGCGGGTGGGCGACTGCTCTTCCGTTGAAACATTCCAGTGAGGTGGCCTCATCAGCAACTGACTGACTGACAACATGTGTTGGTATGCAGCTTCATAAATCAAAACATTGGAAAGCTGGATGGTTTTCCCAAAATACCACTGACAAAACAAGTTGGGTGCATCATGTGATAGGGGGAGACTTATCGGCTATCCAGGAAAGTACCAAAACATGTCGAGGGGATTCTGTGTCTCCCAAATACATGTGACAATCAGGAGCTGCCATGGCAACAGGCTAAAGCCTTGTAGAAAACTGGATACATTCAGAAGTATAGAAGGAGCCTTTTCAGATCTGCAGTGCCTTGTTGTCAACACAGAGTGTACAGGTAACATAATACACCAGCAGAAGAGGTCAAGCCCGATCATGTAATAGGTTAAGAATAAGGACAGGAGGGAACCTGCATTAGGAGGGATGATAATTTCACCCTCCTTTTTTGTCATGACAAAACAAGGACTAAAGGGGAAAGTCCTCCACCACCATCCAAACTTATGCTTTAAGAATGATGACTCCACATTTAATAAAACCTCAGAAGCTGATGAGGTCAGCATTACATCAACTCTTTTCCATTAACGTTTATTCAGTCTTATTGGTTTAATCTGCACGGAATAGCATCACTCATTGAAGGTTTAAAGGGTGTGGTGATGATATTACACCTCAAATCTTTGAGTAATACTTAATATCTTCTGCTAGATTGCTGCCGTAAATTAGCATCTTTTGTAAACTGGGTGTTAGGGGACAAAAAAACTCCAAACATTAACAGATTCTGAACGTAAAACCAACGACGAGGAATTCATCTAAAACGAATCACACAGACTGTATATTATCTAAGAAAAGTTATTTAGCCAAGCAGAGAAGAGGTCGCTAATTAAAACATGTCGATATCTGACACCCTACGGTTTAGACTGAAGCAGTCCTGTGTTTGAAGACACCAGAAGGTTCCACATACAGCGGACTGAGACTAAATCAAATGTAAAAGCTAAGTAGTACAGTCGAAATGTGAGCTTTTATCTTCGTAACGTTCACAAAAGGACAGCACCGGGGAACGTTGAGCGAACAGGCCAAGAATTGACAGTAATAAATCACACTTAAATCCTTACCTGCTCATATCAACCCGTTGTCTGGTCCTCTGTCTCAACAATAGTCCGTTCAGCCGGTAAAATATACAACGAGACGCTCTCCTTCTCCCGGTACGGGCCTCTGCTACTGACTGAGGGAACTGGAATGTGTTTAGGAAATTGCCAACGCGTCTCCCGGAACTAACGTATGTCCTCGTGCAAGACGTACGCCGTGACGTAGTTTCACGTTACGTAACGTCTGAAACTAAAAGAGGCACTCTTTTTTTTCTTTTTTCTTTTCCAAGGAAGTGTTGGAGTTATGCCAATAAACCACAAGGTGGCGTCCACAAGAGGACTAACATGACCCTAGTGATAGATGAGAAACAAAATACATGTTTTTGATTAAATATACGTTTCAATCACATCCATCCATCCATCCATCCATCCATCCATCCATCCATCCATCCATCCATCCATCCATCCATCCATCCATCCATCCATCCATCCATCCATCCATCCATCCATCCATCCATCCATCCATCCATCCATCCATCCATCCGAGTCATTAGGTCACCAAATTAAAACATGGCCAGCAAAGTACACAGAACAACAGTGCATTCACATTTAAACCAGTTTAGAGTAGTTTACATGTGGCGTTACATTCCTACCGTGAGGGGCTAACCCATACATGCATGCTTTGTGGACTGTGGAAGACAGCTGGGAGATCCATTGGCTGAGGTGTGGACACATTTGGAGAATTTCCTTTTTTTGTAAGAGTAAAAAAAAAAATGTTTGCACATGAGAACTTTCAAGATGCAGAAATTAAACAAATGTGTATTCAAAGAGTCACGCTGTATGTTCCAAAGTTACTTGTATGTTTCTTGAATCAATTGAAGTTAGCACAATTGTTTTCCACTCATAAAAGGTGTTTTTGTCATTCTTTAGCCATCTGGTCATATTCACAGAAAAGAAATTAGTAATGCAGACTGACCTAAATCACAAAAAGCTTCTTGATAGGTGAAATTAATAGGTCTTTTTATGCAGCGTATGTAAACATCTGGTCACAATACACTCACAATATATTTTATTACATAAGACTTACACATTGCAAATTGCACTGTCCTCCTATTTACTTATTTTATCTCGTATCGCTAAGTATGCTCCACGTACCTCCTGTAATTGTCCCCTTGAGATCAATAAAACCGTTTTTCTTTTCTTTTTTAATTGAGCTGAATAAAATTAAGACTCTTTGCTAATAATGGATTGCACCCCATTTTTCTCTTGACTCAATTCTTAATGGAATAGATTAAACAAGGTATCTGACCATCTCTCAGAGATTTTAAAAGATCCATATTGTTCATGGTAGCATAGGCGGTTGCTGAACATTTGTCAGCTGCACTGCACATCCATGATTCGAATCTCCAATCACATCCCAAATGTTCTCTGCTGGAATGAGATCTGGTCATGGTGGAGACCATTTTATTTTGCAGGTTTACATTTATGTAAAGTTTTTTTTTTTCTGTAACACAGTTAGGTGTAGTTATTTTTAGCGACCACAAGGTGGTGCATAACAGCCAGAAAACAAAATGCTCCGTACGAAAATGAATAAAACGAAAGAACTGTGTCTCACCTGTCAGAAGTTCTTCTGAAAGTTTCAGTGTTTTTTTGTTAAACACTTGAAAAATCTAATGAAACAAATTATTGGACAAACATAGTTTACATAGCCAAACCAGCACCACTGACAGTGAGAGACGTGCGTTGAGGATCATAAAATATGTACCACTTAAGAACTTGAACTGGATCCAATTGGCCAGGTTTCTGCTGTCACAGGTGACAGGCTCTGTTTTACAGGACTCTCTGGCCTCCACCCAAAGCCGCGGCGCAGTCAATGAGGAACAATGAACTAGGTGCACCTCAGTGCTCCTTCACTAAGGGTTCTTATTGTTAGACAACCCGTTTTCAGCATTTACTACCTCTACATGGCACTTTACAAAGAGGACAGCCAAGACGACACACCGGAGTGTCCAGTATGCTATGAGATCCTATCGGGCACTGAGCGGACTTTAAGCTGCGGACATGTATTTTGTCACGACTGCTTGGTCAAAACGCTGGTCAGCATTAACAGCGACGGAGTCATCAGGGACACAATTGCCTGCCCCATCTGCCGACATCTGACGTTCATCAAGAGGCAAAAGGAATCGCTGGTGGCACTCTCATCGACCAAGTACCCAGATGAAGAACAGACGCTGGAGGTGCCTCTTCCTCCGACGGCGTCGCAGCTCCGGAGCGCACGGCGCGCCTCCGGGGGCAGCTTACTGAGCGGAGTTAACCGGATAGCCCACTGCTGCGGGAGTATCTTTCGACGAGCCCGTCAGGAGAGGTTAATCGGACACAACCACAACGCGTGTCAGATCTTCATCATAAGTGCCCAGGGGCGACCGATGGCAGAGGAGGATGCGCTCGATGTCGTGATGACAGTGGTTCACCCTCAGCGCAGGGAGAGACGCAGGGTCTGCACCACGGCGCGATGCTTGCTCTGTCTGCTGTCAACCTTTACTGTTCTGGCACTGGTGGCCGCGACGTTACCTTGGATTTTGTTGGCATAGTGCTGCTGAAGATGCACAGCATACAGGTCCAAGTGGAAACGATTGAAGAACCTATAGGGACAATGTTTCCTTGGAAATCAACGTTGTTGTGCATGTGAGTTTCACTGATCAGCAATGTATCACGATATGAACTGTATGTTCAAGTATTTAGTTGTAGTCATATTGGACTATAGCTCTGTATTGTCAAATTAATTAATTTATCTCGATTAAAGTGGTCAATAAAACAAAGACTTATATTGGCACATAATGTCTATTGCTAAGCAACAGTCTAAATTAAAATTTTGCTTTGACAAGATGAATTAGTCATCAAATTCATGCTCATCATCAATAACAGCCTCTGTTTTCCAGCCTTGTAACCCCAACTCAGCAAACAATCCTTAGAAATTCAGAATGTTGCTAAAGAGGCCCGGGCAATGCTGTGGTTTGTTGCTGACTGCTGTGTTTCCAAGCAGCAATACACGAGTTTGTGGCCTAACCTGTAAAGCCACAGCCTCCCACTTTTCCAGGTAGAAACATTTCATTGCTCAAGTATTCACACACCTAGTACTCTTTCACATTGTCGCTTTACAAACACAGATTTCAGAGTGTTTTCCTGGGACAACACGTGACAGGCATAAAGCAGCTGATGCTTGGAACTCATAGGAACATTAAGTTCACATGTGATCATTTAAAAAAACATAAAATTAGGCACTAGTTTATGTTGACCTATGGATTAAAGTCACAATAATATCAACTGAAGCGTGTGGTTGTAGCAAACTATGGTCATAAAGCAGGAAATGATGAATCCAACGATAACCTCCGAGTCTTACTGAAGTTTTTATCTTTATGAATTATAGAAATGAGAACCGGCAAGAATCCTTTAACCAGTTACTTGTGAAGACAGTGTAAAGAGAGACACCTTTGAAGGATCTGTTAGAAATAATTCATGCTCCCACGGTAGCCTGAAGGAGATGAGCTGTACCTGTCTACTGTAAGGAGAGACACTGCTTGACTGATTAGATTACCAGAGTCCTTCATGATACACAGCATCAGATCAAGACCAAAATATTGATTGTTAGATCACAATCAGTTGTTAAAAGGACCATTTTTAACAAACCTGCAATTCAAACATTGGCAGTTCATTGTGCATTTTGTGGCTGAGCTTTAGGCGAGGTTAGACTCATCCTCTGTATGAATCACCATTATTCTCCCCACCATCTTCCTGTTGCAGTTCTTCACCCGACCTGCTTGGCCAGTCCCGCTGGTTACACACCTCAACAGACTTCTGCTACTTGATCACAGATTTGTTTCTCACATGTTAGTAATGTTAGTAGTAATCTGGGAAAATATATATATTTTTCCTATGTACCTTCCCTTTCCGCAGACTGACCCCCCAAAAAATGCATCACATGTTACATGAGAGAAGAGAGAAACAGAGTAAAGATGGCATCAAAATAAGGCCAAAGACAGAATGACAAGGCTCAGTAAACAAAATGTTCTAGCTCCTAAGTTAGTAGCAGGATATAAAAGACATGCCTTCACAACAAACCTACAGACTGCAGCGGATGATGTTTGTTGATGGAAGGAAATAAAGCAGCAATGACCAAGTGGGGTTATTAAAAATGTAGAGTTTAATATATATTTATTTCTGACATTCTGATAAGGATTGCAGGTAGGCTTCACAGTACACACTGTGTTCCACTCATTATGCTAAGCAGAGAATGAAGGGTTAGGCATGGTGGGCTCGACAAGCGGCAGATTTAGTTTATACATTAGTTGGGAAAGCAGAAGGAGGCTGTACATCCACAGGCAACCTACACTCCTCCTCTGTATTGCTCAAAATCCCACAAGAGAGCGTCCATTGCGTTTCGCATTCTCTCACAATCCCTTGACACGACAGTGATTAACGAAAGGACGTGGTCTGTTAAAAATATTTTCCAAGTGCATGCATGACTCTTTTTGTCCCTTCCTGATTTAAATCCACACAATATGCAAATAAACTTGGCTTTGCTTTGGCGCGACATACCTGGTGATAAAGTGAAAATAGACCTACAGCCATTAAAAGCAACAAAACTGTGTATCATTAGTGGAAGAAGTTGCTCTAACTAATATGTACTTAAAAACATAGCTGTAGATAACTTACAGCAGCAACCAAAAATAAGGACTCACATTTTTTGGGAAAGTACAGATGTTTTGTTTTTTGTTGTTGTTGTTTTGTTTTGTTTGTAGCTTAATTATCACACCTATAATTAACTAAGTGCATGCTTCCAGCTTGGCTGCAAGTTCCAGTTGTGATGCCTAAAAGCATTAGAGTAATACTGCCATGTTGTGTTAACAACACATGTCAACAGTCCTGAACTAACTTCATCCAATCCTAACACTCACTTAACCTGTAGAGCGGTCTACCACTAAACAAAATATGCACCAGTCACATTCAGAGATAGTTTTGCCTCTGTGCATGAACATATGGATCCGGCACACGAAATAAAAACTTCTAACGCACATTGATTATTCCTGTTGTTCAAAAGTAACAAAGAGTGAGGGCACTTGCAATTATTGTCATAAAGTTACCACAACTATCAAGATCATCAACATCACCAAAATCTTCATAGAGATAGTCAGTCTATTGAGAACACACACACTGAGGCATACCATAGATCCCATATTGGGAGTAAATAAATTAAACTTAGTTTTTGGGTTCACCTTAAAAAAATGCTTTACTATGAACGCAATGGCTTCTTTAAAGTAGATTTGGAAAAAGGCAATTTTGAGCACTTTTTTTGGACTAAGGTGGACCAGTAAACTCTGTAAATGTGCTTTAATGAACACCATCACTGCTCTATGATGATTAGTATTACATAGAAAAGTGATTCCGCTGCAGCTCCCATCTGCTAAATTTCAAAATTCTCCAGTGCCTTGCAGTAGCATTAATACCCTTGGAACCTTTTTCATATTCCTCTAGTTCTAACCTAAGTGAAAGCCAGTGCACCAAACAGCCTTCCAAAGTCCCTTTATCAGCAAAAAAATAAAAATAAAAATAAAATAAATTAGAGTTCTCCTGTGAGTGATGTAATCTCAGTATAAATCTATCTGTTCTGTGAAGCCCTCAAAGGTTTGTTATAGAACATTAACGACAAAACAGCAGCCTGACTATCAAGGAACAGAAAGAAATGTCAGGGATGGAGTTGTTCAGCTATTCTAAGTGAACGACCTTAGAATATAATATGGCACAAATGCAAATCTACCAATATATAGCCCTCCGCTAAAACTGACAAGGCAGGCAAGGAGAGCATTGAGAAGCAGGTTAGAGGCCCATGGGAGCTCTGGAGGAGCAACAGAGATCCACAGCTCAGGCGGATGCATTCCTCACATCTGACATAGGAGAGCAGCACGATTGTCAAACAGTCTTTTTTTTCTGAAGTGGGCCACAAGACACGAGGAAACGCAGGATATATGAAAGAAGATGCTCAGGTCAGAGTTAATTAAATCCCTTCATGTAAAATTCTATGTGTGACAGAAAATTAAGACCCCACTATAAAACATGGTTTAAACAGCATCATGCAGTGGGGGTTGCTTTTCTATCAACGGGGCAGAGAATCTGGTCAGAGTTGATGAGAACATGGGAGAAAAAACTGGGAGAGAACCTGTGAGAGGCCACAAAAGATTGGTGACTGGAGTGAACGTTCACCTTTCAGTGGCAAACCAACCCTAAACAAAACGCGGAATGATTTACATCAAAGCATATTCATGTGTTAGTAAGATCTGGAATTAAGAAATACTGGTAAGACTTGAAAACTGAGGTTAACAGACTCTCTATCCAATCTGCCTAAGATTGAGCTATTCTAAAAAAAAAAAAAAAAAAAAGAAACAGAGGTATATAAAACCCCAAAATGATGTCTCTGCATCTTCCCCCTCATTGTTATGCATTGCTATGTTTTGGTCAATAGAACATAGTGAAGTTTGCTGCAGAGAAAAAGTTCAAGATGTAGTAATACTTCTGGAAGGCACTTTATAATCGTCTTGGGTTAAAATTAAAAAATAATTTGGGTATTTCGAGAGTAATGTTTTTTTTTATGCAGATAGACCTGAATATTTTAGACGGAGGAATCGTAAGCCGATCGCTAAGAGCTAAAACAGGACTGAATATCTCAGACGAGTTGCTGCAGAGGGAACATTCTGCATGTCTCCTGCAGCACTATAGTAAAACGGTGTAAAAGTGAAAAAAAAAACAACATGAATCTACAGTACACCTGTTCATTGTGTGCAGGGACAAAATATAACATCAAAATTTTAATCATGTCATTTTCTACACGATAAATATCAGCACATATATTAATATCATTATATGTTCCAGATATGCATTTTACATATAATTTTCCTCTCAATTTTATATACATAAACCTATGTACAGTCTTTGTATTTACACGCAGGGGTCAAAGGTCACTGAACCTGAAGCACTTGAAACAAAGTTAAGAGAGAGAATCACACAAACATAAAGGCAGTGTAGTCCTTCATCCGTCATCGTCAAGCTGCAGCATCCTAGCAGGCGTGAGGGTCAGGATTTACTCTCCGAGGGAAACAAAATTTGAAGATCAACACTTGGAAAGTAAAACAAAATCACTCAGAGGCCCTGAATCCAAAGCAGATCACTCACATCGGTTCATCATGCAAAAACAACGTGGTGCTTCTTCCAAACGGAACAACGGGTGCAAGTAGAAAAAGCTTAAATTACAATAACATTCTTCTGATTATGTGCTGGTACAATGCAGAGTGAGTTTAGGGTGAGTTTTACCTGTACATGTGTAAACACCTATTTTTTCCCAGGTGGAGTAAAAATGAGGGGCCTTTATTAAAACCGAGTTAAATGTTCCGTCCTGCATGCAAAGCCTGCCTTAAAGGGCCCAGTGTGTTTCCGACGTGTGCAAAGTTGAATACCCTGTGAGCCCCGCTCCCACTCTGTCTGTGTTTCAACCTGAGGATGAGATTTGCTCCAAACCATGCCAGTCTCCCGAAAGCAACTCGTTTGCACAACCTGCGGACGTCATATTGCAATTTGATTGCATGTTCTTATAAGGCAAAACAAAAATAACTACAAAAAGATCGAGAAACGTAGAGCATTGCACCGTGAAACAAAATGACAAAGTAAAGCAAATAAGCAAAAAAATAAATCAGTGATAAAAATATCTTTATGCAATACTTATCTATTTCCCAGTCTTTTCTCTTTAAAGGCAACAGTTCATCCACTATGGCATTTTGGTGGTTTTTTTTTGTTTGTTTGTTTTGTTTGTAGTCACATAAATGTAAAAGAAGCAGCTGAGAAAGATGAGTTTTCTTTGCAGCCTGTAGCAGGATGTGAGGAAAGGGTCATGTTCTGGTTTTAGGTGGACATTTGGTGGGGCCAGTCATTGTGTTTCCATCAGGCCTTGGTGTTGACAGTTCAAAGCATGTACAGCCACTGGGACGCTGGTAAATGATGCCTCAGGGTTATAGGTCATAGAATGGTGCTCTGGGGCTCCTCCTCAGGCACAGCGTCCCCCTCTGGAGAGTCTGTCACTGCCAGGGACCTCCTGCAGGGGGCACCGCTGAACTCATCGATGAGGCTGTCCAGATTGACATTGATGGAGGGGATTTCATAATTGAAGATATCTAATGGTGAGCATGATGGGGGGAGGGGGGAAAGGTAAGTGTGAAGAGTGAAATAGTGAAAATGGTAATCGTGAGTGACAAAAAGAGGAAAGGGGAAGGCATATGATGATGATAATGAAGTAAAAAAAATGGAAGAAAGCAGAAGTAATATTAATGCTTCTTATCTGAACTCATGGTGAATGGTTTAAAGAACTCGGTAGATTATATGTGCTTCACATTCTACACAGGGATGTTTCCAGTTTGACGTTAACCGTAGCAAACAGTTAGTGTTGCACAGTGCCAAAAGTATTCATACTCCACAAACCTTCTCACATTTTGTCACATTGTAACCAAAAACTTTATTGTATTGCAACGTCCACAAAGTAGCACATCGTTTTGAAGTGGAAAGGGTATATGACTATCAAAGTCGTTTAGGCATAAAATCAGAAAAGTGCGGCCTGTGTGTACATTCTGCCACATTTATCTGATAACCATTAAAAAAACTGTTTTAAGAGGACATCTAATTAATAAATTGTATGTAACTCGGTATAAACCCAATTGTTATAGCAAGGCCTCAGAGTTCTTTTAAGGGAATATTAATAAGCAAACTCTATCATAAAGACATAGGAATACATTCAACAAGTAAGGCATGATTTTCAATTAAGCGGGGAGACGTTTTAGTCAGTCTATGCCCAGACTTAAATGACAGTAGAATAGAAGTATCCTTTATTGTCCCACAGTGGGGAAATTCAGTTATCACATCAGCTAATTAAGGCAAGCGGGACCACCATGTTCACACAGAAGTCAAAAAATGTAAAAGTAAGAATAACACTGTGTAGTATGCACAAATTTACAACATAAGAACAATGGTGTGCTGTAGTTACTTAAACATATCTTTTTCAATTGAGAATCTGTTGAAAAACTACTGTTGTCTAAGATTGAGACTGAGTGACTTTGTAACTTTTTGGAATTCTACTTGCAAAAGAATTATTAAACAAGACCTATGCAGTGCTTTGTGTAGTTAATTCACATAATCTCAATAAAATAAATCTGAAAGGTTTTTGGCTAGAATACGACAAAATGTGACAAAGGTTCACGGGATGATAACTATTGTAAGGTAAAGTATGTCACAGCTGTTTGAAACTTCAAAGAACAGCAACACATTTTTTTTGTCAGCAAAAAAAAAAAAAATATCCAACAACACGGTGACACACCACACGTCTACAACAACAGCCAAAACATAGAGGCAACAAGATGTGTGTGTGTGGAACTCTGTGGAGAAAGATGGCACCGAGACACCAAGTGGCTTAAAGTAACAATGAAAATCTCATTAATTCTGCTCACAGTATTTGCAGAAACTGTCGCTAATCTAATGTGTTGCACCGTTTACTGGAAGCCACACGTCCAAACAGACTGATGACTATTCCTGTGTAGGAATGAGGTGGAGCGTGGGAAAAGGAAGCAGAGGTTACAAAAAGCAATGAACCTGCCGAGTAGAAGAGCAGGAGGGGGTAGGGTGGGGTTACCTGAAGACCCCCGGAAAAAAAGTGGCAGGGGGGATGCCTGCCAGCACGGTACTCGGAAATAAAAAGGCACAGGGAGGGAGCGGAGGAGAGGGGTCTGCTTTAGGATGGACCTTTGTAAGCAATGGTTACTGCAATGTGAGCTCAGTGTGGTGCACTCTGGGAAATCCTTGAGCCATGCACCACTGGTTGACCAACAAAGTGCAAAGATACAATATTGCTGTTAAGAGGGTAATAGACGATCTGATTGAGAGCTGGGGGTAAGTGTTTGAGGCAGGCTGCAGGAAACCCCAGAGGCATCCACACCACGAGGCCAGGCAGTGAGATGGAGTGCATGGGGCGAGGGGCGGTCTGGCTTACCCTAAAAGTCCCCCTCACACTTAGCCCACACTGAATCCCTGGCCTCACACAGCTGCAAAGTACACAATAGTAGCAAGGGGGGACAAGAGAATGATAAATATAACAAAAATAAATAAATAAAAAGATTGGTATATATTAACAAAACACCTCATCATCAGAACATAATACTGTAAATATAATGTGGGATTCTCTGGCTATGTTTCCATGTCTGCTCACAAGGAGAGACACTTGTCTTGAGCGAACTGTGTAAGCCTCTGACCTACCTCTGCCGCATGGGGGGGGGGGGTCTGGGCAACACAGATAAACAGAGAGCACATGATGAATCTAATGGCAAACTTCCATACAAGCAGGACGAGCTATGCTGTTTTGATGTTTCCACTGGTTACCCAGAAACATCATCACATAACACAAGCAATGAATACATAGGTTAGGAGATCTGCTCGCTAAGGCGCAAAAATGCTAATGTTCACATTGCATAATTCTCAGGTGTCTGTGTCTAAGAGGTCACTTTGTTTTCTCATTCCGATCTTTGATTGGGAGGAGTCATTTAAAGGGACAAGGGGTCTTCTGTGTCTACAGTCCTAAAGGGTCCTACACTCGTCCACCGTCTCCATTGGACAGAGCCACAGCGAGTCTGAGAGCGGGCCGCTGCAGCCCCACCTGTGGTGGCGGTGGGGGGGTGGTTTCCAGAGGCTGGTGTTTACCTGTAGACATGCTCTCTCCAGGAGACAGTCCATCCAGGAGGCCCTGCTCCAGAGGCTGAGGGACTGGAGCCAGGGGCGGGGGCGCTGGGGGCGGCTGAGGAGGGGGCAGGCTCGGTCTCTGTCTAGGTTTAGGGGCAGGCCGCGACTTGGTGAGTGTCCCAGAGAGGGAGGGCGGAGATGATAGCGAGTGGGTTGGCCCGAGTGGAGTCTGCCCAGGGGAGGACGGCGGTACTTGCCCTGGAGGACAGGTCAGTCCGTATGGGGAAGGGGTGCTGGGAGGTGTAGGGGACAGGCTTACAGGTGATGGCTGACCTGTGGACTGGTCAGACATCCCTCCAGACTGGGCGTAAGGGACCTTTGGAGGCACAGGGGCCAACTTCTTGGAACCTAAAATCACAGAGAGCATTTTCATTACTTTGAATATATCAATACAAAACATTTTTAGGTTTTGAGAGCCAGCGAGAGCTCACAGCAAGAGAGGTAGTAACCTTTGCGCAGGGCGTGAGGGCTGTGCTCAGTTGAGTGGGGGGACTGGCTGCTGCTCTGAGGGCTGCAGCTAGGGGGCACTGTTGGACTTGCCACCTGGATGCCTTTGTGCCCAATCACAGGGGAAAGCTCTTTACTCTTGAGCGAACTGCAAAGTAGGCAGATATTATTATGTGAACCAGAATGCAAACAGCAAATCAGTAAAAAAAAAAAAAAAAATAGAAAGAAACTGGACTGTCTGCTTTATGTCACTTCAACACCAAAACACTCATAACCACCATCATCACCATCACTTGTAACAGATAAATTAGACTCATACCAGAATTAAAAATGGGTTCTGAAAATCACAATATATGAAGAACAAAAACACAACTAACAGTTAAAACTTGACAGTCATAAGACTACGGAGATGTTTAAAGTAAATAATGTTAGAAGTTCAAGAAAGCCTCAAAAATAGTTGTTATAATCGTGCAAAGCTGCAACATTTTCCAAATATTTACACTATGTATAACATGAAAAAGCAAGGGAAACTGATTTTTCTTTTCACTTTTACCTACTAAATACACTGACATGCAGTACCTTATTGAAATAAACAGAGTAGTCAAATTTGTGTAGACCTGTAAATCACTGTAGATATATGTGTCTTATTAAAAACGACATAAATACAAATTTCTTGACTTTTTGAGATTTAATGATTTTATTTATTTTCTTGGTTAGATGTATTATTATTACTCTTTCTTAAAAAATAGCTATATTTAGATTAAATTTGTTTTATTTTTCAAAAGTGTGCTGACTGTAAGTAAGTGGAGGTTTGCGGTCCTATTGACTAATAAAAGCAAAAAACAAAAGCGGACAATAGGAGACATATACTTTGTGTTGAACCTACAACACAGAGACATTCAGAGGGCCAAGAATGGCCTAATTAAAGCACAAATTATAAGAAAAATTTGTGGTTAAAAAAAGTCTCATTAACTCCCTCAGTGATTGGAGGTTAAATGCAAATTTGCAGCCTTCATTCGAGACTTTCTTAAAACTGTAGTTGGAAGGGTTGATACAGCATCAAATTCAAATAATTTTATTATTATTACATTTGGCTTGATTGTAGTTTTATTTCAGGCTAGAAATCAATGGCATCTCATTAATGTTTCAGTTTTTTCTGCAGTGTGTTGCAGATTTAACACACAGATTAGGATACATACTAACAAACGGAATAAAGTTGATCAGGGAAGTTGTGAAATATTTTAAGTCTGTATCTAGTGTCAAAACAAATGAAATAATGATCCAATCTGTACCCGTAGTAGTTTTTTTTTGCCACCCTCATGCTTTCACCTGTTCTGTGTGCTGTACTCTTCAGTCAGACAGATGTCCATATAAAAACAACGAGCTGTGCAGAGAAAAGCTAAAATGATAGTCATCAGATTTTATGTTTAAAGCAAACCACTACATTTAAAAAGCTGAAAAATGACCTTTCTCAAAGTTTTTTAAGCAGGCAATTAACTTGAAGCATTATGAGGCAAAATATCAATAAGTCATATCAACATAAAGGATAAATATGTTATGTTATCACTACAGCAAACTTCAACCTGTGAATAATTTTAGCAGGAATAAGACATGCGCTTACAGAAGAGGAAAATATGTGGAGTCACATATTCATGAAAAAGTCCTAGTAAAACCATTGAAATATCAGTTGTTCTTATTGTAGCATTTAAAACATCAGGTTTCAGATTACCATATTAGAATAAATAACATATTAGAATAAATAACAAAGCTAGTTTAAGTAATTTAAAAAAAGGACTGAGGGCTAATTATTCATGTGCACATTTATTTCAAATAAGTTTAAAGCTCTTGAGTTTTTAAGTAGTTGGCCTGCAGAGGCATTGATTTTAATGTCACCTCTGTAGAGGCAAACTGCAGTTCTTACACAACTTAGATTAGTATCACCAGTAAAAACAAACAAATAAATAAATAAATAATAATAATAATAATAATAATAATAATAATAATAATAATAATAATAATAATAATAATAATAATAATAATAATAATAATCTGTGAAATATTCAATTACCCAGGAGAAATTGTGCTGAAGAACTGGCTTTGGAACCCCCTGATATAAATTAAATTAGGCTTTTTTTCTGTGTTGAGTTTGTGTTTCAGCTAAATTTCTAACCGCAGCAGATCTCCACCTCGCTCGGACATTGGTGAGATTTTTGTTATTTGAGTTTTACCGAGGAGTTGTGTGTCACAAGCAGGAATGTGATTGGGATGACAAAGTTTAGTCTGGTTGACTCACATTCTCCTTTCTTTGTGTAAGAAAAACCAGCAAAACAACAAGTTAGGAAAAAGGCCAAAGTCAACATTAGACTACAAATTAGGAGCTTTGCTGAAACATGCTTTTGCTCAGGCATCTAAAGCTCAGTTAAAAGGTTTAACAATACTTAAAAAAATGCTTTGAATGAGCTGGTTAAAAAAACAACAACAAAAAAAACCACTGTAGACTTCAAAATTAAAACAACCAAATATCATTTGAACAGTTCTGGTTGGAGAGACATCCCACTTCAAAACACTTTTCCAGACAACCTGAACGAACCAGAAGTCAACTGAAAGGGGAGGGGTGAAAAAGCAAAAAGCAAAATCTGAGCCAGCGAGCTAGAAGAGAAAACCAGCTGGCGCTCTGTGATGCACCCACAGTGGCCACAGGAGTGTTGTATTTACCTAGTCAGCCTGGGGGGTCCTCTCTCTCGGGCACATGGACAGGCAGCCCACGGCGGGGGTGGGGGAGCGGACGAAGGGAGGCTAGGGAGGTTGCTGTGACTTTGGTCATGGCGGGTTAGTAGCAGGGGGGTTTTGACATAGAGTGGAGAAGCGTTAGTGTCGAGCGGAGGGGCTTGTGACAAGTCACCTGGCGGGCTGTACTTGGGGAAGTGCAGACAGCTAGGTTTGGGGTTTGAATTGATGTCGAGTGACGAGGAGGAGGAAGAAGAAGAGGAGGAAGGGGGCGGGGCGGGAGGAGTGAAGCCAGACCAGCGCACTGGGGGTGGTGGCGAGCCAGGGGGCTGGGACTCGGGACCTGGTGCCACAGGACGAGCGCAAGGTGGGGGTTTGGGATAAAAGTGGTGGGGGACGGAGTGGCACGAGGAGGAAGGGTAAGGAGGGGGCGGCCGGTCCTCCCCAGGGGTTGGGTGGGCAAAAGAGGTGTCTGGCCGATTGAGCGACACGTTCTCTGAGCTGTAGACATTAAGAGAATAGACAGCACAAATAAAACAGCTCCAGAGGTTGAACAGGGAATCGCAGTGGAGAAATAAAGAATAATAAAGCTGCTGCCATGATTCGGTGTTAGTTGGTCTGTTGCTCAAACACGGTGTAAAAAAAAATAGAAGAAAAAAAAAAAAGCATTTTAGGCAAAGGTTATGGCACCAGCCTTCGGACACAGCCAGCCCAGTTCAAAGTGCAAATACAAAGACAAGCACAAAGAAAAAGCAGAAAAAAGAATGTTTTATTGGCAAAGGAAAAGAATACAGCGTGTAACACTTCCTCTGTGATCACCTTGTGTCTGCACACTGCAGAGAGCTCTGAGGATCTTTCTCTGTGAGGAAAAAGCGTTCATCCGCAGCTTACAATATTATCAAGCGGATCTCCTCACTGCTAGAAATGGAAACCGGAATTCGCAATATATGACTTGTTTGCATCCCGGGTCCTGCAGTCAGCCCAGGGCAGTGTGAAACAGACACAAAACCCTTTCAATGGCTGAAAGAGCCGCGGGAAATGAGGATAAAAGCAAGCCAAACCAGAAGCCAAATTATCTCGTCTGCCACATGGGCTGGAAAAATGACTGAGGGTTGATTATTCATGTGCTTGAAGGTGATAATGAAAACCCAGAAATGTTGAAATCAGTGTGTCAAAACAGAAAAAAAATAAATAAATGAACTGCAAGCTAAAAAGCCAAAGCATTACTGACAGACAGGATATTTTAGCATGCTTGCAAGGACCAAAAGAAATTGAAGCTTAACGCCAGATCCAAATTCACCACAGAATTTGGACAAAATAAAAAGAGTGAAAAAGTTACACAGTCACGAATACATGACAAAGAAGTGAAGTGAACACTCAATGCAGAGAGAGAGAAACAGAACGGAATTAGACCGAGACATCGTGGATACGTTGCAAATTAATGAAAAAATGGGTGACACATCTTCTCATCTGAGAATGCTCATGGTGATGATGGTGGTGAAAGTAAGAATGACCTGCTGTGAATACGTGAGCAACATAGGGGACAGCGTCGCTGCGGCGACTTACCAAACCCTTTCTCCAAGCGGCGGCGTGGCGGAGGGCGAGGTGGCGAGCTCGCCGGGTTGCTCGGGGATGAGCGTGTCAGCGGGGGAGCTGGGTCCTTGCATGCCAGGAGGGGTGGAAGAAGTCTTGCGCGTCAGCGTGGAGGAACCCTTGCGAGACACCCAGGAGGTATCCATCACTCTGACGCCCATGCTGGTGAGAAACGCGAGAGTCACGTACGTCGGTGGAAACATTAAGATGAATTTAGCTGGGACAGGGAGGGAGGGAAAGAAGTGGGAACAACGGAATGATACAGTACCTTTGTATCTTCCTAATGCTGCGTTAGTAGGGGAGATAAGAGGCAAAAGGGATATGAGGTCATAAGTGATGCAGATACGGTTCACAGTACAAGAGTAGAAGATGAGACACTCTGGCCGTGGTCAGGGAGAAGGGAAGTTCGGAGGTGAGAGGAGGATCACGGCAACAACTGACTCCTGTGGAGAATCCAGCTCATTTTCATACATATTCATGACTTGAAATGAACTAAAACGAATCCTAGCTGCCTTTCAGTAACCTGTATCTGTTACTGCTTTACTAACTTGGTTTCTTATTTCTCATCATTTTTCTCTTTGTACTGGCGGAGTGAATGAGTCAGGCCAGGTGACGCACTAGCCAGACTGTGAGGGAGGAGCTTGGTGTGGGAGGACATGAAGATAAGTCAAGGAAAATATTTCCCTGAAAAAAAAAAAAAAAGAAATAACTAGCAGCCCTCCATCAGCAGCTTGTTGCTATAGAGACGATGATACTAAGGCAATTCAGACCCCCGTTGTTGATGAATCCTGAGAACATGGGGGTGTATTTCTATGTAGGAGAATGATAAGTGGGCAGATACCAGGATGCTCACCTCTCTTGTCACATGTGGAGGTTTCAGACACATGAGGCACAAAATGTATATTTTCTTAATGTTTTCTGAACATTTCCCCACTTAGGCACATCTATTCAAGCTCAGATGCATGAGACGAGACGAGGATAAGAAGAAAGGGAGAAAGAGAGAGAGAGCAAGCAAAGCGGGCGGGAGAAAAGCAGCATTTGCCATCATACCCATCTTTCTTGTAAAACTCCAGCATCATGTTGTCAGTGGCGACACTCAGTGGGCGTCGGTTCTGGTCGTGCTGCTGCTGCTTGCGTTCCGACTGGTCCATGTCCGGCGAGGGCATGGAGCTGTAGTTGGAGTTGTGGTTGGTGTGAATCGGGCTCCCGTAGCAGCCTGTCAGATTGAACTCGATCTCTGCGGCGGAGGCACACACACACACACACACACACACACACACACACACACACACCCACACACACACACACACACACACGCACGCACACACGCACACACGCACACACACACACACATCAGCAAACTGTAACGCAGTGCCATCTGAAAGGGTTTCAATCCAAACACATTCTCTTGAGATTTTATGTCGTAGACTAACACATAGTAGTATGTGATCGTAAAGCAGAAAGAAAAGGGATCTGTGACGTTCAAATTGTTTTGACCAAAAGAGATCTAAAAAGCTGGATATATTCAGACGCGGCTGAGTTGATACTCAAAATCCACTTTTTGCAGTTACAGCTGCAAGTCTTTTGAGTTATGTCTCTGTCAGGTTTGAACACACCTTATTCCTGCAAAACAGGATTTAGAATTTTGATGTGGCCTTTGACTGGGCCACTGTAACACACCTGTACCAGTATGTTTAGGCTTGTTGTCCTTTTGGAGGTTGTTTCAGTCAGTTTTTCAGTCAACAATTGATTTTTTTCAAGCCTCTCTTTCAAAAAAGACCTGATTTATATAGACTGCATGACTAATAGATGTCCGGTTAACACATTCTGCCACATCAGTCTTTTGGCTGTTTCTCAACAATTTTCTCCTTGCCAGGCTTGTTAGTTTAGGTAAGTAGCCATGTTATGGTTTCCATTTGTTTCTTGGTCTTCAAGATGTTCAGTATTGGCCAGAAGATTCTGCAAGAAACTTTTTAGGCCTTCACATAACAAAAGTATTTATACTCAGATTAAACTGCACAGAGGCGCTATTTACTAATTTGTTCACTTCTGAAAGTAACTGGCTGTACCTGATTGTACTTGGAGTTATCAGTAAAGGCAGAATACATTTACACAACTTTTTGATTCATGTCATGCATCATTTCTCTTTCATATCTAGATGAGTCCAATACATCCATACATAGACTTTTATTTATCAAAGCTACAGAAGATATAGATGACTTTTTGTATTATAAATACAGTATTGAAATTAATGTAATGCGTTGTAAACATAAAGAAAAAATGGGGTTGCACTGTGAATTGTCTAAATAAGAGTTTCTTCAGATGTGGTGTCTGATCTAGAAATACTGATCTAATACACAGAAGCAAAGAGGGCAATAAAATAAGGAAGTATCTTCACCAAAGTGATTTGATAACCCAGTATAGTTGCATAGCTACAAACTATGTTTCCTAGCCTCATTCTAATGGTCCCTCCTCTATGTATTAATGTAATTCTGACCTCCAGGGAAGAACCAGTCGGCATGCTGAATAATCGGCTCAATGATGCCAACAATCTGCAGAGAAACAGTGGTCATCATCTCTGTCATGTTCCTAGAAAGAAGAAACATAGCGTTTTGTTTACGCGCAAATCAGACCCAACATTTGGTAAATCAATAATGCAGCAGGAATACATACGGTTCTGTTTGAGTCCACAGCAAGTTAGGTCCGAGGACAATGGCCATGTTACCTGGAGTCATTTTGTTCGAGTCCTGATATTCACTCAGCTTGGCTAAAAATTTTATAAGATATCTGCAGGATTTGACAGAAAAGTCCAAAGTCAAAGTGACATACTTTTTCAATTCTTAAGAAATCAGTTTTTTTTTTTCTCATTTGTAAAAAACAAAGAACAAAGTCATCCTAGTCATGTTATTGGTAAGGCACCTTACAATCATTATAATTACATGTAGGAAAAAATACAACAGTTCTTCTCTTCAGGTTGTCAATACTGAAACAGACTGATTATACTATCTCCTTCTAAACCTGCTTTTAAGAAAGGAATACATTTAGAAAGTCAGAAAGAATTTTAGGGGAGATTTATACACACTCACTTGTATTATGGACAGCATAACAAAACCATTCAATCTGCTAAAAAAGGACAAAACAGCTCACCTGAAATTGTTCAGGTTGTCTGTGGGGAGTTTTTCACATACTGCCATTAAGGCTTGTAGTCTCTTGTCCATATCTTGAATGCTGTGGAAATATTAATTACAAAAATACAATTCAAATTTTTTTTTTTGGTTCCACATTTATTAAATGTCATCACTCTTCATGAAGACTTTGGGACTACTTTTTAGTCATCATAGCCAATGGCATAATCCAAGAAATGTTTTTTTAACGAGAGAAAATCAACTTACTTGGAGGCCTGAATCCATTCATCATAAAGTTCAGTGGTCATTAGTGGCTCTGGGAGTTCACGGAGGTATGATTTCAGGGCCCCTGCGGAAGTAAAAAATGGAAAAAAGGGAAAAAATTGGTCAGCTCTCTCAGAGGGTGGAGGGATGTTTTCTTTTTTTTTTTCTTTCTTTCAAGAGCTTGTGAGGCTATGCCCCATATTCCCTCCCCTCCAGCGGGCCCTTGTAGTTAGTACAGCTGCCAGATTCAGCTCGTTCAACACAGCTTTCATGTGTTCATATGTTTAAAAGTCAGCGTTATCTGGTCAGGATTATGGCGAGTCTTTAAACAGCTTCTTTTAGCACTTTGAAAAAGTTCTAATAATTCTTTAATATTTCCTTTTTTCTCACTTCACAACCATTCCAGTATATTTTATTGAGGTTTAATAATTATTTCAGCACAGAGCAGTGCATAGCAGGGAAGAAGTGACTGAACTCTGTGAATGACCATGAGTAGGCAGGTCTGCAGTTGAGTCATGCTGTTGTTATGTTTAGTAGTTGATGTTCAAAGTTTTTTCTGATGTGTTTAAAGTTCTCTACAACTTTTCCCTGATCTGCCTCATGTGTTTGTTGGTATTTATTATGGTGTGCTTGCTAATGTTCCCCAAATACATTTCTGAGGCCTTCACAGAACATGGAAAGATTCCTGAAGGCAATTGACTTTATTTAATTTGCGGGAATCAGATTAAAGGGGGTTGAACGTGCACTTTGTTTTTTTTTTCAAATTTAGGAAGCTTAAAAAAGTACCTTTAGATTTGTGGTAGTTAAAGTTTGGCTACAAACAATTTTCTTTCTCAGCACCTTATGTCCAAAACCCACGAGGATCTAAACTGAAAAAAAAATCTTTTTCCACATGAAAATCTTTGTATTTTATTCCAAAGTACTTTGAATATGTGTGTGGGTGATGTTCACCTGCGATGGCGTGCGGGTCAGAGGAATACTCCTGGACGTCAAGAACTCCGCAGTCCAGCGAAGCTTTCAGCTTTTTCAGCTTGGAGGCAGATGGAGCCACTCTGAAGAGGCCCTGCAGACGACACACCGGGGGAATTGCATTAACATGACATGAATAAATACCACCCGTAAGCTCACAAGACTGCAAGGTGTGAGTTAACTGAACAAATGTTGCTCAAGGTGCATAATTTAAACCCTTTAAATGTAATCCTAGAGCTGTATGCATTTGGGCTCATTTTGCATGCAGCAAACAAAATACAACTAAATTCACACCCACAAGGTGCAAGTTTTGCATGAGTGTGTGGGCGTGTTTGTGCTGCACCTCCTCTTCCATGCCACATTCTAACAGCATGGTGACGCAGGCCTCAATGGGAAATGCAATCTCTCTCCCACTAATATTCAGGTGCTCCTCCAGAGACTTGCCAAATGATGGCTTCTCCACCCACGCCTCTGCAACACACAAAGCAAAAACACAGATGCGAGACGACGTAAGTTGCAAAATATGCCGTGTTCACAAAGAACATTTTCCAAAAGATAAAATCTAAAAATGTGAACTGTATATGCAAATTAATCCAGTCTTGCGTTGTGTTTAAGCCAGTGTGCTTTAATTACTACAGTGTATAATTACTGCTAAATTATGGAATCGTTTGACATCTCAGAGAAATTAAGCTCTCTTTTTATATGCTGCCGTTATATAGCTTCAGGTGCAGAAACAGAACGGAGCTCTTACTCAGACACCTCTGCGCTCTGTGGATGACTCACCTTGGTGAGCTTTAATCTGGGGCAGGACACTGTGAAGAATTTCTAATGACTTCCTGTGATACTCTGCCTGTGTTTCTATTAGCTAGAGAGGGGTGAAAGGGAAAAGGCAATCACAACACGCAGAAATGCATATGTAGTACGCTTGATCTTTATTTATTTATTTATTTATTTTTTTACATTTTCTCATGCAAAACAACAACTTTTTATATATTTTACTGGGATTTTATGTGATAGACCACATAATCAGATCAGATTTAAATGAAACTTGTTTGGCCTGCATGCAAAACATATGCAATACACATCATTGAGGAACTTCTTTTTTCTTCAACTGCATAATTATGCACGATTTTGTTTTCGTCCCTCTGAAATCCCAGCAGAATACATTATAGCTTTAATGAGATAAATTGTGCAATAGATCATGATGGATAAACATTCTCTAATAATCTCATTAAAAGACCTACTTGCTTATATGTGTGACTTTGAGTAAAAGGGGGGAAAAAAAATCAGTAGCTTAAAAATGTGATGTGATTTACTTACTGTCTGGAAGTAGTTTGCATAGTCTATTTCTTTGGCCACAAAATTGTACATATCTGCCGACAGCTGATCCTAAAAATTAAAGTGGAGAATTAAAGATCCCGTCAGCGTGGTCCATTTATGTCTAATGTGCTCACAACATTTATAAATCAGAGAGGAAAAGACACCAAGGAGGACATGATTAATGATTTGCTCTGTCTGGTGACTCACTCTACAAATCTCCATCCTATTGGCTGTTTCCTCCATCTCCTCTCTGAGGGACTCGGACTTGGCGCCGGGCTGCATTGTGCTTGGATGGCTGGATGACTTAGATGACTGCTGATATCTGCGGTGGGAAAAAAAACAAAACAAAAACAGAACCACTGCTCTGGATATGTCGTTTCTCCGGCACATTTTTTACCATGAGTGTTAAATTAACAGGAGCGGATTGCAGCCTGGGATTTAAACATAAACGCCTTTCACCTTGTTCGCGCTGAGTCCATGTCCAAAACAAGTTTAGCTAAGTGCTTTCTCTGCTTCTGGATGTTGGGAATATCCACCTACAGATGAAAACACCAGTATTTGCGATGTAAGGGACGAGAAATAAAGCGCATAAGGCTGAACGTTTGTTTTAGTTTCACCTCTGCAAGAACATAAAGAGGCTCCACCACATCTCTTTCTATTTGGAGCTCAAACTGCAGAAGCTCCTGGGCCAGCTTGTCTTCTGTGTCCCCACACAACTTCAGCATCTTTCTGTTACATGGCAACCAAGAGAATGCACGATCAATGACATAGAAAACGTTAATCAAGAAAGAAGGAAAGAAAATAAATTGGTAATTAAAGAGGACTGTGTGCGTTACCCCAGGAGAGAGTCATCCCCCAGCACCGCCGCTCCCTCCTCCATGCACTGTGCCAAGATTGTGAGCGGAAGCTTTTTCTGACGGCAGAGAGAGAGAGATAACGTTACGAAGAGATCATCCTCAGTCACCGTGCAGTTTTCCATCACCGTCACAGAGGCGGGCACTCACAGAAGGTGACTTGACAGATTTCTTCTCGGTGTCAGTGCCCTGCTGACCCTGCAGGCAGGCGGTCAATTTCTTGTGAGTGCTATGTGTCACCTGTTTGACCAGATCCAGACGCTTCTCCACCTGCACACAGGTGGCCACACGCAGGAAGCAGCTGAGTGCTAATGTCTGCGCGAGGACGCAACGCTGTTCTCACAGCTACACACGTCTGTCACCTCTCTGCAAGCTTAACAATTCATCAGGAATTTACATTTCAGATCGGCATCATAATAACTGCCTCGGGGTATTAAAACTTTCTAAGACATAATCACTAAATGTTATGTCATGCCACTACTACAGTTTAAAATTTAAATGAGGTGTGCCAGAAATGTCTCTTGCTACATGTAGTACTGCAGCACTTCCATTATAAATAATGCTGTCTAGCTGACTGAAAAATAAATCCTATATATATATATATATTTTTTATTCAGTAACAAGTAATTATGAATATTTCTAATTACAAAAATCATTGACTCTAGAGGGCAGTGAAGGAGAATTGTTGACAAAGTACTGGGAGATATATAAAATATCCAGAATTAAACAAGACGTCAAACAATAATGAATAAAACAGAAATAAAACACACACACACACACACGCACACACCCACACACACACACACACACACACACACCCATTAATAAAATGAATTATGAAGTATCTGTAAACAAAATTGCCCTTCAAAAAATATAAATCGACACAATGTAAATGCAATTAATTGATTAATCACTTATAAGGACAGGCTTAAGCAACAGTGGAAATGGAAAACTGTCCCCACTCTCAGCAGATATACTAATAAACTAGCTAACATTGCTTTGCTTTACTCCCACTGTTACTTTATAAAGAGCAAAACTGTAGCGTTGTCAACTCTCACTCTTCTGGAGTGAGACTTGAGCTTTTCTTATATTTCTCACTTCCTCACTCTGTTGAGATAAATCACACAACAAATAATAAAGGTGCAAACACTCAAAAGCAAACCACTCTTCTCCACACCACAAGAAAATATGAAGCATAAAATAAAGTTAGTAGTTTTCAAGTGATTATTACCTAACTAGATGATTTTACTTTGATATTTAGTCAGGTTATCTGCTTGAATATAGGAGCTGCAGTCAGCGACTTTCCAACTAAAACAGTGCTAAGGGTGGGGCTCCTTTATTTTCAAGCTATATATCCTTACAGCTGCAGTAAGCTTTCGGTTAAAGTGTACTACCTCCCTTTTTTCAGCCAGCTAATTGGCAGTGCACAGCAAAATGTGGGAAAGTGCTGTATTATCTGGCGCTCTGTGAAAATATCGCAAACTCCAGTTAATCCAGCGCTTTCCCTGCAGTTTGTTAAAAAGGCCTTAAAACATTCAAAATGTATGAGGGAATTTTTTTTTTTTACCAATTTGGAAACCATAATTTTAACAGGCTTGTTCCATCTTGACACTGGCATCTGTCCTATGCCTCATACACACTAAATGAAAACAGCTTGAACACTGAGTCCTTAATATGAGGTTACTGATTTCAGTCCAGTTCATGCTTTTAGCCACGTTTTCTAACACAAACACATCTTTACTGCAGCTCACCTGTAGAAGATCTTCACTCAGCACCTCGGTTTTTTCTGCCCTGTATGGATTAAAGTTTGAAACAAAGTTTGAATATCCAGGCTCATTTTAGCACATTTTAACTTAAAGCTGAACTGTTAAATGCATACAGACATGACAAAGACTTTAACATTCCATGATATTTATTTTTAGAGCAGCATCTTTGGCTCTATTTCGTCGTTATGTCTTCACATGTCCCAACATGGATTAACCAATTAACCTTCTGAACATCACCCATGTGGGAGTTGCTGCAAAATGGGTCACCCGCTTACCCCGCACCTGTACGAAAGCGTGCGTTTATGTGGCTGCCTCTCAGAGTCATGATGTCAAATGCCGTTTAACAACAGCTTATTAAAGCCACTGATTCAATATGCCACTTCCTACTGAGGTGCTCTGCATCCCACTGTGACTCCCGCAGGCGGGGGGCTCGACTCAAGCCCGTAAGTGAGGGCAGAGCTGTGATGTTGATGAGGATGATAAAGCCACTCAGTCAGAGAAGTGAGCGAGGTCATTAGCTTAAGAACAAGCAAACCAGTGGAAGTCAGAAATAAATGCTCTGTTCAGGCAGCTTGTGTTTGATAACTGCAGCCATTTAGCGGTTAAGGTGTTTTCAATAGAAACCTTTAATTTGATTTAGTGGAATGAGGAAAATAAGTTGAATTCTGTTCCAGAATATATTTTTATAGCAAATTAGTTGTCTAACCCTACCCAATCAGAGAGAACTCTGTTGAGAAATTACTGTTAAGAGAGAAAAAAAAAAGAAAAGACGGCTTCAGGCTTACAGGAGCCTGCAGAACATCTGAACGAACCACACCTGTGTACCCCCAGAATCCAGTAAGAATACTCTTTCTGCCCTTCAACTTCCTGTCTGCACAGCCCCTTCCTGCAATTGTGCCTGAACCATGCAAATCTCAGCAGCAAATAACGAATGAGAATTTGTGTTTAGCAAAAGAATGGGCAAGACCTCAGTTTGTTCGTCTAATATCCATCAACATAAAATCAGTAACTTGGATCTGAAATACTCTTTTCGTGTTCAATGTAAGTTTGCTAAATGCACACCTTGGCACTTGAGAAGCTGCTGTTTGTTGTTGACTTATATTTTTATTCTAGTATATTTAAACAATCTTGCTGACAAGTCAGAACTGCGCCTCAATGATCTCATTTATTAATATACTCTCTGGACCAAGATGTGAATATGGAGCCATGAGAACTGGGTCACACCAAGTGCCAGTCCTTCTCTAGCTGACCACTCCACTCTCTGAACTGCGAGTGAAAAATACAGGAAATGCTTTCATGAATGCCTAGGAAATATGTAGATTGATTGGATATCACTGCAGTCATGACAAAAGAAGACAGTTTGTTGGACTAAGAAAGCATGTGAAAGCTACTAGGAACTGCTTAGGCACCTTTCACATGGACTAAGACAGCAACATGATGTTAAAGATCAGCTGGAAAATTGGAGGACTAAGCAGAGTTTTGGCGCTATCCTCTAATGGACACATCGTGATGTATACCATCATGCCCACACTGGGTTAGTGGGATTCTATGCCGCTTAATTTCTGTGCAACTTTTAGCACCGCTGTGTGCGTTTGGCTCTTCTGCCACTGCAACGGAATAAGTCTCACCAAGAAACTGAAATTAAAATCCCAGTCTCCAAAGACAAAAACAGAAACAGAAAAGTCAAGCTTAGGTCCCTTTTTTATATCAATCAGCATGCTGTGCTGTTTACCAAGTAAAGTTTTCAGCAGAGTAGAAGCGCACACACCTCCAAATTGCATAGAGGCTGGATGTTGGAATATTGAGAGAAGTTATTTGGATTTTCTAAACACTAAGAGAAGTTGCTAGTAGAAATACAAATTGTGTTTGTCATGCTGTCCTAGAGAAGCAATAGTATCCCATTTAGCAAAGGGGTGAGAAAGAAGGAAACTCATTACACATGAATCAGCAGTGATTCATGTGGTTTATGATAGAAATAATAGAAAAACTATTCATTACAAAAAAAGAAATATAATAACCAAAATGAGTGTGGGCAACAGAGGTTCAGTGAGATCAGCTCAGAGATAAAGAAGCATTTTATATTTTCTTCAAAAATCAGTCCTTCAGACTCCATTTGCCAAGATAAAAGCACATAACAGCATTTTGCGTCTGTAAACAAACCCTCCACCTGCATCCTCATGGGCTGCTGATAAGATGAAATAAATACAGTTCTCACAATGTTTCCCCCTCCACCGTAAGACTGAAATTGATGATGAAGAAGTAAAAAAAAAAAAAAAACGTATCATTATCCATAGCAAAATTATTATGACTGTGAAGAACATTAAGTATCATCCTCATACGATTGCCAAAAGGGAAAACTTTGGTGGTTGGTAGGGAATTGCTTGCCTACACACTGACAAGTCTTTTTTTGTTGTGACCACATCATGTTGTGTTAGAATCCATGTTTTATCTGGTGTAAATGGGGCTTAACTTGTTAAGGTTTGTGACAATCTTTTCTTAGAAAACACATATACATGTGCAAACTGAAGGAGTAAGGAAACTATCAGGAAGATTTTTACACTAAAAACCAAGTGAGTGACATTTAAAGAGTAAATATCTCCGACATCACGGTGGAAATAAAAAAGATAGGAACCTATCTTCAAAGAGAAAATTGTCTCATTTCGCGTTTGTTGTCAGACGATGGCATTTCCTCTTCAGAAGACAAAACTGTTTTTTTGTTTTTTTTTTTTTTTTATCGGCCCTTGAGGACACAGATGAAAAGCAGGACCAGCCCCTCACTGGACAACTGGACATGCCTGCTTGGTACTAAAGATCCTGATATCAAGCTAAAGCCTGGGGGAGAAGGCTGAGGTGAGGAGTGATTTTTCTCTCAGCAAACAGTGTGCAGATTGAGCCCTGGGAGGAAAAGTAAACACGTGGGAGAGTTGGCAGCCATGTGGGTGGTGTACTCATGGAGAGGGAGGAAGACGCTGCCAGGTTTATGCCAACCATCTGCCACAGTGCAGGCATTCCTTTACCTAAAGCTTCTGATGATTCAGAACGAGCAGGAACACAAAGATGTGCGCGGGCAACTTTGAATATAAAGATATGCACTTTAGAGGATAGAAATTCACCTTCAGTTCACAGACATAAGTCATTCTACTAAGCTCTAACATACTGCCATATACTTCTCATGTTAAATTAAAGGAAGAATCATTAAATTAGCACCAAAAAATTACTGTCTGCATCACTTTAAATATCATAGATGCCATCTCGGGAGACAAAATTAACAAAATTACTATAAGAAATATCTGAATGGTTTAAGGAAATCTGGGCTACAGTGGTATTGTTTGGGGAGAAATGCAGTTCACTCCGCATCTGGGACATTCCAGTAGGTTGAAGCCAAAGAGTCCGTCAAGTACACAGCTGACCATTTCAGTTGCACATTCCCCATAAAACATAACTTATATAATAAATATTTCTATCTTGAGACATGTTAATGTTGGACAGCTGCATCTCCTGCCCCTCAGCACAGTGCATGGTTACAAAAGCCTGCATAATCCATGTGAACGTGGACAAAATGTGAACAAAATAACTTCTGTGCTAGCAAACATATTGCATCAAAAGAAAGCCAACTGTCTGCTGTTGGAGATCCGAGGGTCCTCCGAACTAAAAGCAAAGCGGGTGTGCGCTAGCTTGCTGCTACAGCTAAAAAAGCCGCTCAGTGCGAGGGGCGGGGGGTTATAGATGCGCGGCCCCCGTGCCGCTTGGGGAGGGTAGAGCGGCAGAATGGTGGCCCTGGGCCTCAGCAGGGCACCACACAGCCTGGAGCGCTGGCATGAGATCCACATGAGGTCGTGCATTCACACAGGCAAACTCACAGCATGTTCTGTGCTTCAAAATGCTCTCGAAATATTTCTCCATTCAATGTTATTTGTTTTCAGAAGTGCACTGTCGTGCCTCTAGAGGCTCGCCTGGGTTTCTCCCATATGAGGAAAGCAGAGGGGGGGCCCAATGTGATATGAGGTTACTAAAACAGAGGAACCCACTTACTGTAGTTGTCCAGCAAAGTAGGTCACAGTTCTGTCAAGTATGCAAGAATAAATGTGGGAGAAGGTAACACACACACACACACACACACACACACACACACACACACACACACACACACACACACACACACACACACACACACACACACACACACACACACACACACACACACACACACACACACACGCGCATATAGGCAAAATGCACATATGTCCGGAGAGAAAGTGAAAGAGCAAGAGAGCCTGCAGCCTTTTGTCATGTTTCACTGGAAACACAATCAGTGACTTATCCCTAATATCTTTACTCATGGTAAATAATTTCAAAATGTTCTCTGCATTGAGACCTCATTGTATTTGTATGCATTCCAAAATCCCACACCTCCCATGCAAATGATGTCAAATATTCGTTAGAGAGGCCGAAGGAAACGAGCAAAACAAAACAAAAATGTGAATAAAATCAAAATGCACACCATAAAGAAAAATTTCTTTTGATTTTCTTGTTGTATTTCTGCAAATCTCTTCACAGCTTTGAAATTTTAACATGTAAGCTGGCAGGCAAATGTGATGAAACACATAACTCCAAATGAGGGTTTCTAGGCAACCAGACCAAAAAAAAAGTTGCAATCACTGTATTGGCACAAGGAGAGCGAATCTTTTAGATCCTATTTTTTTTCTATAATAAATAAAATAAAAAATGGCAAACAAGAACACCCGGCATGGAAGTAAAGAGGTAAACAAAACAGGAACTTTATTGGCGGATTAATGCTTCCTGTTTTCAGGAGACTGGCACTGCTGAATGGAAGGAAGTGGGCATGCTTGACAGGGAGTCTCTCGTCTGGTTAGGAGTTTCTTTCTAACAAGAATGACGCTTTAGTCCACATTTATTATTTTTAGTTTCTTTCTTTTTTTATTGAACGTTATAAGACAGTTTTTGAATACTTTTAGTGTTTAAAAAAATAACATAAATATCAAAAAAACATTTAAAAAAATTAAACATCAAAAATTGAGCTTGATGCCCCAAATTGGCAATCTGTGCATCTCTGTATCAACATCATAACAAAGTTTGGCCATCTCAGTAGTTCAGTTCCAACCGTGAAACTTCAATATTACACAGCTTCAATATTTCCAGATGTTTATATCTCTTAATTTTGACAAACATAGCTTACAGAAAATTAAAACATTGCATAAGACCATGTAAAAGAGACTTTTGTGACTGAAATGGTATGTTATGACCCATGCAGGTATAGGGAATACTGTAGTCTTTATAGTCGTCGACAACTTCAGCAAGGACAATGAGTCAAAAAAGGTCACTGCTAAAGAGCTGGCTGTTCACCGACTCTTGTATTCAACAATAATAAATAGAAAATTGAGTGGAAGGAAAAAGTGTGGTACAAACACTTTAATGACCATGGTATCCTTCAGCTACTCTTGCCCGATAAAAACCCACCATAGAGAATCTGTGGAGTATTTTTAAGCGGAAAATGAGCATTACTTGTGCTAACAATGCAGACACACTCAAGGCTGCAATTAAACAACCTGGGTTTTCTTAACACGTCTTCAGTGGCAGATGACCCTGTGACTTGTTGACAGTAATTTCTGCAAAAATAGACCTGGTCAAGTATTTGGTGCCTATTCTTCACAGTACATGGACTTTCGTTTAATGTTATGCTGTTTTGCTTCCACTGGTTTTTAAAACCCACCAAAAAGGATTGAGGTTGACCACCGTTACAGCAGGGGCTCCATCAGAGACCAGGTTTTTTTTAGTTTTTTTTTTAGAGAGAAATAGCAGCGTTCAAATGGAGAAACTGGGCTTCTGTCTGATATTACATCATCTTGCTTTTGTTGGCCAAAATGCCTGGCCCCTTCACAAAGGCTCTTTATCATCGCCATTATGCTGTCCCTGAAAGGCACAGAGAGTTAGCAACATGGATCCTACTGTATATGTCATCACCTAATTACTCAATGCATTAGCAGCAACAACTTTGCCAATAAGACAGAATGTCGTGTAATTATTTTTTGTTAATGTTGCAGGCTTATAAAACAACAAGACACCCAACAGTTAGTCATGGTTTCAGCTGGAAAGTCTAGAGAAGTCGACTCTGGACACACAGTGAAAACAATTGCTTCATGGGAACTCAACAAGAAGCCTTTTGCATCTCACCTGTAAATTGACATATTTGTTTTCCAGTATGAATCTCTTTCAAATTGGAGAGAAAGATGCCAACAAGCTGTTGTTTACAGATAGAAAAAAAAATCTGAGACATATTTTAGGTAACATTTGTTCAAGCTATTCCTTCTCTTCCTGTGACCCTATATTTCAGATTTTCTGCATGCCACTCTTCCATCTTTCAGAGCCAGCGTACAAGCTGTTCTGTAATGCATTCCCATAATGTGTCAGACCAGAAAAGGAAACCTAGAGCGAGACAACGCAGCAGAGAAAGAACATCTACTGCCCACAAAGAGCTGCCATTTTCTGATAATTGGATTGTGGAGTGCTGAGCTATTCAGGCCTACCCCTAAAGGCACAAGTAGAAAGAATGCATTACCACAGTGTTATGGTGAACGTCGTACAGGTGCAGGGTAAAGATAAGCAGGGTGAGAATGCTGGAGTGTTTTTGACTCATACTTAAGTCTGTCTCATATTAGGTCTCAACCACAAAAATGGTGTTAACAAAAAAAAACATGTAATGTTGTAAATGTGTGAATACTTATGATTGACAGACTTCAGGATTCCACTACGTCCTGCAGCGAATGGAGAAATGTAACTTTTAAGGCTTTTCAACCTGCCTGATACTGTAGCATATGTAATATGATCCCCAGCTCTCAGACACCATATGAACCACACATTTGTACCACTTGACCACACAGCTGACATTGCTTCTCTGCTTCACTTAAACATCCCACAACCCTGTGCTGCTTCAATATCACTACCACATTCCCAAACATAACACCAAATGGCCAACTCCCTCCACTCTCTCCCCCGAAACACGTATACAAACAGCAACCAGATGCAAATATTGGTTGTTAACTTTGTCCATGGGACCAATACCAATATCACTTTGAGTCTAGAAAGTAGATTTGTTGCCTAGATGTCATTATTTGTGATCAATAATGCAATAAAGGACACTTGTCTAAACTACAGCGTCTCAGACGGACAACAAAGTCAACCAAGTTACCAAAAACTGCCCATTTGATGCCTGATGAGGTGTCTGATCTTATATAACAACTACATTTTCCAATAGTTTGCAATAATCCATGTGTTTTTAAATAGAGGATACAAATATCTCTATTGTTT
Organism: Poecilia reticulata; assembly: GCF_904066995.2. NCBI lineage: Eukaryota > Metazoa > Chordata > Actinopteri > Cyprinodontiformes > Poeciliidae > Poecilia > Poecilia reticulata. The sequence goes on along the minus strand of NC_088837.1, from coordinate 16,547,433 downwards.
CCATGACCAATGACTATCTTCCTTCAAATGTTTAAAACTGAGAATTGGACTGAACAGTTTATGGACATTTTTCATGTTTTCAGTCATCCTACTTGACTGAAAACATGAAAATATAATTCTATTTTAATGTCAGAAAAAAAAACAGTCTCTTTATATATTTTGCATCAATATGTGTTTTTAACTAAGTTGAAAAAACAAAACAAAACAAAAAACATATCCTACCATGCTGTTGTGGACCTAAATAGGACTGTGAGAGGGCAGCAGCAAAATAGGTCAAGACAAATGGAGGGTAAGAGCTGAGCTGTCTGAACCAGTGTAATGCAATGCTTGTTCAGTCTGCATGCATGAGGACATAATAAATTCAATGTCTTCCATAGACAGTTTTATGAGAAACCGCAAAAAAGCAAAATGAAAACAGTTATTTCCTTTCACTTCGACACTATCTAGTCCTGTCTGGTCTCTTTCACAGTACAATATAATGTTCATTTAAATTGTGAGGTGTGCCTGACAGATCACTCTTCACTGGAAAGTTGTGTTTTGCAGAGGTAATTGGTCCAACTGATGATAACAGGAATCTCACCCACTGCAGCAGAAGCAGCAGCAGCAGGTTTAGAGAGTCAGAGTACTGCTGACACAGCACACCTGAACACCAACCCACTCCACTAGATGGAGACCTTTTCTGTCTGCGATATATGAGACAGAAGGAAGTAAAGGCAGAAAGATGTGCCCCGACAGGGGTGGCTCTTCATGTTATGATCTCATAGGTAGAAGCAAATAGGTCGATATCGACACATACTTAACAAATCCATGAATATTAATGTTTGAAAGCTATTTTGGAGATTAATATTCTTGTCTAGAAAGCATACAATTGCCCCCTGAGTTGGATGAAAAGACAGCGAGAACTGTGCATCTATGCTAGCTGCTCCACAGAGACTGCTGGAGTTCAGGAGGGTCAGAAGCTCAAACCAGCGGAGCAATCGTGACACAGTTTGGAGAAGGCTGAAGTCTGAGTCAGCAGAGGAGGGCAAGATAAAAAATCATTAAATTGCTCTTGTGATTTGCTAATTCATGTTCATCTTGCTTTGCTCGTGGATTTCAAATGATGACGGAAAAGCTAAAACATAAAACATCCAGTCATTTCTGGAGAGCATAAAAATATAAAGAAACCTTCTAGAAAATGAGCAGAAGGACAGCAGAGCTCTAGCATCATGTGGCTATTTGAGGTGTGAAAGCTTACATTAAAAATGCCTGATTAATCTGCAAATGCTCATTTTTGCCCACCCACTGAATCCACACTTACAGTGTACCGCACGTGGGTGCAGGGGCACGTTACCCGTGCATGCATGTGCAGAATTAAACTCCATTAAAGCTGCTTCAACCTGAAACTCCATCCATGCACACAAACCTTTTGGATAACATACTGATGAATAAAAAAAATACGCATAATGATTAAACTTACGTACTGCAAACATACACAGGAATAATAAATTTACTTTAATACACTGTCCCCTAGGTGCACTTAATTTTCAATGCATTAGATGTCAAAGCTTTCATCATAAATTACTGTTCTTGTCAATATTAAAGAGAACAGTAGGTTCTTTTGTTCTACTGTCGCATTAAAATGTCAATTTCATGTTCATTTACAGATTTATTACTACATGCTGGGGGGCCTTTCTCAGGTACGCTCATGCTTTCATTTTCAAACAGACATGTCTCAGACTTTAAGTTGATGTAGTGTTTCTTGTCAAATCTTGGATTAACCTTGATACTTTTATCTTTGAGCCAAAGGGGGAAAAAAGTTATATCAAACGCTTACTTCACACCGACATGTTAACATTCTGGGAAAATTGATACATCGCGTTATGCTGGTTTAAATTGCCTTGCAACGATGGAGAAAGTAACGCAATACCACTGCTCAGTAAATGGTGCCTTGTAAAAAGCTTTTATTCCCCTGAACTTTTCCCCATTCTGTCACAAATATAGCATTATTTTGTGGCTTTTAAATTATAGACCAAAGCTAAAGTAAACAAATGTGAAGTGGGAGAAAAAGGATACATATTTTCTAGATTTCCTTTGACATATTAAAATATGAAGAATAGATACATATCCATTGCCTCCATGTCTTATGTAATTAGGATAATTAATTTATTTTCATCTTGGTACAAATACAGCTGCTGTTTCAGAGCCCCAAAGCTTTACAGAGAACATTAGAGAGAAAACAGTCTCCTAGAAACTAAGAAACACACTGGACAGTGTAGGTGTAAAGTTGTGGAGAAGTTTTAAACAGGGCTAGATGGGAAGACAGTATCTGAAGGTTTGAACATTTGAGCTTTCGGAACAGCTGCAGACCTGCCAGGACAAGGTTGTGTACCTAACATGACAGGCTGGGTGAGGGGGATCAATCAGAGAAGGGGCCAACAGGCCGATGGTAGCTCTGGAGGAGCTGCAGCGATCCAAAGTTAAAGCGTGAGAATCTTTTTAAAGGACAAATATCAACATTGCATTCCACCATACTGGCATAAAGATGAAGTAAAAAGTCACGATAAAATGTAACATGACAAAATGCAAAAAAAATGTTCAAGGAGAGTCAATACTTTTGCAGTTGAATATAACTTTGCTATTTGCAAACAAATATAGAGAATGAATTTAAGAAAAGTGTCCTTTTTGGTCATGTCAAGATCCTAAAACCAGCCTGACCACCTATACTTACCAAGCACACACTGAGTGGTGCATAAACCCTTAGACTGCAGCGAGCAAAATCAAACCAAAGGCTGATTAATAAAGATAGCACAAACTGCCTTGCAAGGTGTGCCCCCTCCTCCGGAGAGCCTTTCACTCAAACAACCTTGTAGTAATAATGACCCAACCTTCTGGTCCTAATCCCCTTGTGCTGAGCAGAAAACACCTTCTGGCCTAGTGCTGCTTGACAAGCTGCTCTCCCTGCGCGCAGGGGAAAGGGGAGGGAGGCGATAAGCTCAGTGGACCTGTGCAAAAGGTCACAACACATCCATTCCTGAAGACAGTAGGGAGTTTCAGAGACACCTACATGTCCTCATGGGCAGTCTTTAGAACTTAATGTGCTAAATGAACAAAATGGAACATGGATCTTCTAACGGAGCATTAAGCATTAGAAAAGGTGTTGCCCACGTCTACCAGAGCAGATGATCCACGCTTAGGTGTTTCCCTCCTCACAGCTGATTTTGCTGCGTAAAGGCAACATTGCGCCTTTTCTCCATCCTCCCCCCCACCCCCACTTCCTTCACGTCGCAGCCCTCACCCCATCCATCGGAATCACGTCCACCTATTGACAGGTTCGGTGACAGGCAGAATCTTTAAGCACAGCATAATCCCCTCAATATGATTTTCGCAACGATTCAGAGTTGACGCCTTGCTTTTAGGATCGGGGATGTGTCGGTGAGGCTGACTGCGCTCCTGCGATTGTCTATTTTTAATGTCTTTCCGTGGGCAGGTTGGAGCTACTGGGGCAATGCGCCTACACGCTGCCTATGCAGTAGCATACACCGTTGGACATTACGCATAGCAACACTGGTGTTGTTTTGAACACGGGGTTTACTTTTGCACCTCACAATCAGTAATCAATTATCCACAAGCGGGCTGCATAAGTGCACGCATACAATAATTACATCCTATTTGCCTGGATTTTATTAAAATCCTAACGGGGCCAAAAAGAGGAGGGGGGGTGGTCTCTTTTCAATTTCACTTGGCCCGGCGACAATAGCGCACTGAGAGGCTTTGCTTACCTTCCCACCGTTTGGTTGGCGAGCTGTCGCATTCGATTGAACTGTTTCTTCATCTTGTATTTTCTGCGTTAACACCTATGTGAGGGAATATTCCGCATTATTTCTCTCAGCGCGTCGGTCCGTCCTCCAAAGAGGCGCAGCACAAAATCCTCTCTTCCATATCTTCCGTCCGTCATTGCAAACAGCCGAGCGCGAAATCGGACGCCACGGTTACATCTTTTTAGATGATATATTTATATATCTATATTTCCACCCCACATCAATATTTGCCCTGCTGCCTGCGCAGGGATGCTGGAGCAATTCACGGTGGGCACACACACACATAGGCTGAGGGCGATAGCAGTGACAAGAAGCGGCTGCGCAGCAATGCCTTATGGGAAATGTAGTAAGAAGTCTCTCCAAATGAGCTGCCCCTCCAATCGATCGGTATATAGCATAGTTCAGTTTTTAAAACATTTGCATGATTATATATCTATTAGGTACTTTTGAAATCTAAAATAAAACAACAAGTTCACAAATGTTAAACCACTGTAAATACATAATGAAGTTGATATATTTGCTGTGGTTTTATCATTTAATCCAATGTTGGAAGTAGTTTTATTAGCTTATATCTTTAAAAAATAAGGGTTGTATTACCAAAAAGCGTTTTTATTTTCACAGAACCTGGATAGCAGCCCCATCTAGTGGCATTTACTTGCTAATGCAGACGCTCAGAATAAAACTTTTTTCAGCTGATCGGTTGTGAATTGTACTGAAGATAGTATGTTTTAAAATATTGTTAGAGCGACTGATACATCGTTCTAACAATGAGACGCTGTGTGTCAACGAAATTTATTAAGAAAAATAAATGTTAAGGGAAAAAAAGTTGACCCAATGTTAATTTTAGAGCTTTTAAAAATTCCTTAATTTAATTTAATTTAATTTAATTTAATTTAATTTAATTTAATTTAATTTAATTTAATTTAATTTAATTTAATTTAATTTAATATTTGGAGCATTTTTGTACGCGGCTTTTCTGCAAACTGTCCAGAAGAGGGCAGTCGTCTTTTTTTTAAAAACCCCCCACACAAAACTCAGCACTACAACGAAAATCTTCAATGTCAGTGACAAAGAATCGCGGGAACTTTCTTACTATTTAATACATCTTTAACATCTAGAATATTATTCATATGACAAGTCACACTGACCTTCTGGGGTAATTTTACCTTATGACAAGAAAAGCAAACAAGGAAAAAAATATTTGTATCTGTGTCTGTGTTGTTAATGCAAATATCTGTGAAAATGTCAATCAAAACATCAATCACTTCAAAATGTCATAACAAAACTGCAACTGATTTCATCACATATCAGTTTTTGTATATAATTTACTTGCATTGCCATAAAATGCTTCTTTCTATAATGTTAATCACCGTTTCAAGTTATTTATATACCCACTTTCAAGGTGAACGCTAATGACTATTACCCTATCTGTATTATTAGAAGAGCTGGAATCAGGATGTTACAAGAAATGTTTTGGTCATGCCTATTTAACACAATGTGCTGCTGTCTGAACTGTGATCAGGACAGAGGACTTGCAAACCCAAATCAGACTCAATACCCTCTAGGTCAGTGTCATGAGGTCATAATGGACCAACAGGTGGGCTGCACACTGAAGCCATAAGGTTTCAGGGGCCTCCGGGGGGGTAAATGATACAGAGCAATGACTGTTTCTGCCCTCATTAATCTCCCAAAGCTGGAAATTGAGAGGGGCAAGGGAAACCTTCAGCCTTGATCTCAACCTCTGGACCCTGTCAGATCATTTGTTTTCATTAGTCCCCACTCAGATGAACTGGCCAGTCCCAGTTAAGGCACCCACCCTGCCCCCTTAAGTAGGGAGGATTTCTGCAAATATCTCTTGGAGGCTTCTTCACCCAAACCCGACCTCTGAAACTTATAGCTCCAGTCCAGACTGTCGCAATGGACACTTCTAAATCATTAAAGGGGTGAGCCTTGTCCATGCTCTGCAGCATCAATTGTTTGCCTTTTGGTAGGAAGACAGCAAATACTTAAGTTAGTTAAGTTACGTTAAGTCATGCTAAAAGACAATGTTGACTTGCATTTTAGCACAGCAGTTGGAGCAAAGCTCTGATGTTCATAAGCTGTTTGCCCCACGCTACTACAAAATAGGATTGCATCACGGGTCTGTTTGTTTTTGACACTAGCTTGAATGACTGTGTTCCTTGTTCTCTAATGCTTCTTCGCTGAGGAGCTGGGGGCTAATTGGATTCCAATTTGCCTAATGAAGCCCAGGTCATAGCCTCTTCCAGTGACCCTTGGCTACTACCGATATGACATATGGGTTACGGCTGTCGGTCACTGTCCCCAGCCTGTGACCCATATGTTTTTCCTGGCTTTTCTTTACAACAACATGTAGCTCTCTAGTTTGTTTGGTCATGATGGTGCATGATAGACCTGCTCAAAAAACCAACAAAGGTGCAGAGCTGGGAAAGACCTAATGGGACATTCTGAGCTCAGGTTAAAAGTTGCAAATTCCAACAAAAGGAAGATTGGTGGGGTGGTCACCTCATGCTTGTGTTTTATCTTCAAACACGTAGCATCATATTACCCAGATCAATCAGTTCACGGGCAAGGTGGGCGTTACGACAAGCCTTTGGTCTGTCATCTAAGAGAAGTGTGATGTATTAATCAAGGAGGCCTGAGCTGGAGAACTTGAAAACCATTCATTCAATAAATCATTCATGCAACCTTTTTTACATTTTGTTATGAAACCAGCACACACTTCGAACCGGAAGTTGTGCACAACCATGAAGTGTAAGGAAAATAATATGTTTGGCACATGTCTGTCTATATTCATCCAAATAGCTGCCCTCCCTCAAGATGTAGAAGCACCGAGTAAAATACACTGAAGTTTGACGTTGTAATGTGACAAAATGTGCAAAAGTTCAAGAGGTATGAATACTACTGAAAGACCCATTTTAAGTCAGTTCTTAAAATATTCTTGTTTCTCACAGACTCACTTTGTAAAACAAAGTTCACCAGAGGCATTAAAAGCAAGAACCTTTCAGTGCAGTCTGAGAGCTGAAACCAGACTTGCAGAGTCTTTTTATCTGGAGCCAAAATATGTCCCAGCAAGCCCAGCGCCAGTCCTAATTTAAACAATTGTGACATCTGAGGGACAGAGGTATTACACGTCTAAACTAAGGGCTGTTTTAACGTGCATCGAGTGGCACAAAATGATGGTTATCACAAACACCTTTCAGACACACTAAATGCAGGTCTGCTTGCAAACGGCGCTAAAGTTTAAAGACTGAAACTGGGTATTAAACACTGGGATGGTGTAGAAGTAAACAAACAGACAATTAACCAAAGGACAGAGAAAAGCCCTGCTTTGGACCAAAGAGGAGACTTTGTTGGTTTTCGTGTTGATTCATGGATTCTATTTTTACAGTAAAGTGATGATGCGATTTGACAGAACGGTGCTGACATCAGCTATTGAGGCGTTATCTTTCACAGGACAGAACTCGGATGTTCTAAGATATAACTATGCTGTGATAGATAATGACTGTGTCTGGGCAGGAGTTACCTTTAAAGCGATATGAGGATAAAACCACAAAGATTGTCAACGATGTTACCCAAATGTTTCACAAAGTTTCTTATCAACGTTTTCTAATTAAATCAGGCTGCAGGGCATTTATGATAATGTATGAGACTACAAACCCCCACAAAACTAATCACAATTTAAAGTATTAAAACTGTAAAGATTATTGCAGTGTACGCATGATTAAAAATTGAAAACACTGTAATGATTTGGTTTTGGTTGTATGCTCAAACTGACAACTAAAGCTCTCCTTCTGATGACTGAAGTGACAGTTATAACTTTTCAATATCATGCAAAGAAACTTGATTATGTTTTACCACCTAACTGTGATTAAAAGGCCTCATATTTCACTGCAGTGACATGTTTCTGCCTCTGGCTGTCTCTTTGATGCAACAAGACGATTATAATACAAAGTTCCTGGCGTGCTACTGCTCCCTCTTTTGAAAGCCAATTTGGTGACTGTTTGTTGGGGTGCGGCAGGCTGAATCTTTTAAGATGGAAGCTGATGCATGTATAAACTTGCAAACGCACTGAATAAATGCAAGGGTTTGGCTCGGAGACGACTGAATTCAGAGCAAATGCCATCTACGTCTGGGTATCTATACATGGAGATTTGTAGAAGTTTTAAACTTTAACATTTATAACTTTGTCTGATTTCTCTCTTACCCAGATCTGTCATCTTTGATGTTGAGTTCCCTCAGACATTTCCAGGAGGTTTCCTTTATTTGTGCTGAGTTAAAACCTTGAGACTCACAGTTCAATAAACAATATTTTTTTCCAATTTAGACTGAGATGCAGGGCATTTGTTGATTTGGTATTTGTTTTACTGTTTTATGTTGAACAGGAAGCAGATAGGCTTTATGATAGTAAATAGGTGAAGAGGTTTGGATTTCCCATCATTGGACCAAATGCAGTCTCTGTTTGAACCATTATTATGAAACAATTATTTCTGCCCAAAAGTAAAAAAAAAAAAAGCAACAAATCTTGGCTTTAACAAACGGAGGACTTAAAAAATAATTTACCACTCAGTTCATACCACAGTGATGACAAATAGCTCTAGTAAAGTTATCAGTCAGACTATCGTTTCAAGTAAGGACATGCATTTTTTTTTTTATGTTTTAGTCTTTGTGCGTCCTCTGCCAGGAGTAAATCTCTGCCAACATACACAAACTGTTTTATTAATTTAATGACTTTAGAAACTTTTGATAGCTCAAATGGGTCTCTGAGTTATTTGGAGGTACACGCACACAAACACACACTCCTGTTTTGTAGCTTTTTAGTGATCTATAAACATTAAGAAAGACGGCATCCATTAGCTCTACGTTCTTATATTGTTGCAGGTGTAAGTCCAAAAAAAAAAAAAAAATCCTTGTATCGAAATGTCTTCCTGCAGATTGCTCACACATGCACACCCACACACACCGGACATTTGACATGAGACCAACATTTGGAAACTACGGCCTTGAGGCAGCTTTGGCATTTCATAGATGTGAAAGGCAGATTGACCTCAGATGCTTACGGATTTATGATGCAAGCTGAGCAACCTGAGGGACCAGCCAGCTCTGTGATGGGGTGGCAGCAGTCACTTGCAATGGAAAGATTTACACTCAAGATGTTGCCTGCATGCTTTCGATAGCTCGTAAACTATCAAGAAAAGGAAAAAGGAAAGACAGTGTTTTCTTGCACAGAGTTTTAAGGTTGTATCTTGTTTCGTTTGTTACAGTCTGATCCTTGAGCAACAAGAAACGGTTCTGCCAAAAGGACAGTTAAAAAGTCCACAAACTTATTATCAGAACTTTACTAATGACATCTGTGGGTCTTTTTTACTTTTTTTGCCATATACCAGCAATGGTTGTGTTATACAGCTTAGATGCTGGATTTTAAATGATAAAACTTGATGTAAAATTCATAAAGTAGTGATTTATTCAAAAATCCAGTGAATCCACCGTTGCTTTCACTGGCGTCAAAGAGTTTCCCCTGGCTTTGCTGAGTCTGCTGCAGTGTATCCCTATGAAAACTAATGTTTTTCTGGACATAAATTCCAGCAAAGATGAACTGGTCTTTTATGGATTTGTTTTACAAACACTGAGCCCAATAATCAGCCTCTTTTCCTGTGCAGGAATGCGGGAGGCATCACCCTCCGTGGAAGAGCTTAAGTGATGGACTGACCTTATTTTTCTCAACCCTGAGCTGAACTCCATTAAGAGCTGCCTGAAGTCTGTAATTTTACAGACAGCCTCTTATCGTGTTTGTCTTGCTTCCTCCTCAGGGGGTTGACGACTTGCCCACAAACCAGCTTTACTTCATTTCAGCAGCGCGGGCCCTCTGCAGAAAGCACAATCAACAGATAGCACAAGTACGTGACTGAAACGGAATTAAATGTAGATTCTTCTTTGTATTTTTGCTATCTGTGCTATTCAAGGATCTGTTTCATGTCCCGGGAGTAATTTCTGATTTATTTAAGTGGATAACTTAGAAATGTCTTGAAGTTCGTGATTGCAAGCACACTGAGTTTTGAGATAATTGCTTTTGCAACTCCTAGCTTGCAAAGACTGTTGAATAAGGCTACACTGGTGCAATTATTCAGATTCGTTTGACATTTATATGCCTAACTATTGCACTACATTCACTCTGACATACTGAATAGCTTGACTAGATATTTACAGACTGTGTAAAAAAAAATGTTTTCTCTAACTTTTGGAAATTAAATCAAATTGAGCTTTTCATGTTTCTGTCTTTCATTAACATTCTGGCTTCGGCTAACTCACCTAAAATTGGAAATATTTAAACTGATTCAATGTCAGATAGTGAAAAAATATGTCTTTTTATAGAGTGTGTGTAAATATAGTGTTTTAACTGTATTCTCCTGTGGTTGTGCATATTTAGTATTTTTGGCTTCATGCCTTTTTTTTGTTTTGACACATCCCCGTTATAAAGTCACAACTGGATAATGATCACATTCCCTCGGACTTCCCCTGATTGACCTTGTCAGAGTCTTCCTTTGGTGACGCAGGACCCCTGAGGCTCTGGGAACATGCAGTCCCCTCACTATAGCCCAGATGAGAGGGACCCTGTTCCAGTCTGACAGCTGCCAAGGCCCCCCATTAACGACTATGAGCAGCATGGAGTTGGACAGTGACTGCCGCTCAGCACCTTGGGATTGTGTACTGGGCGCCACGCATGAAGAAACTTTAGATACAGCAGCGTTTGACCAAATTTCCTCAAGGTCTTCTAATCTGGACAGATGGGAAAAGAGGAATGAGAGACGAAGCATGAGAAGAATGTTGAAACAAAAGCACCAGGAAGGAGAAACGGTGGGAATGTGCCGAAAGATGCATCTTTTTAAGGTCCTCCACCCAGGCATGCTGCAGTGGGAAATTTTTCTTGGCCACAGTCCTGTTTTCAGTCCTGAGCTCAGAAGACTGCTGATCTGCTGCGTTTTTCTGCTGTGAAATAAATACCGGCTTAGGATAAAGATCAAATGATTATTTCTGAATCACACTACCACACATTAGGCTTTGTTGTATTTCTGCAACCCAGTAATGAAAGATAACAAAAAAATTATTGCATGTTTTTTTTGTGGCTGTCAGCAGGTTAAACTCTCTTCCTGGCTCTGATTGGTTGGTCCTGACTGAGTGGTTTATTTCTGCAGACGATAGTAGGACCACAGGGAGACGACAGAGGAGCTCGATCTGCTTCACGACACAGTGACAGTTTTAGCAAACATGTAAAAGCCTTTTCTTTTTCTTTCTTTATAAAAGTTACCTGCTGCAGCTTGAACACATCCTTTACATTAATCACAGTCTTGACATCGTGCTGTGGTGATGCTGTTCCGAAATTCACAAATGCTGTACAGACATAAATATCAAGACTTGTTACTGTAATCAGAGTAAATCAATCAAATCAATCAATCAAATTTTATTTGTATAGCACATTTCAGCAGCAAGGCATTTCAAAGTGCTTTACATAATTTAAAACAGAAACACAGAGTCATGTAACATTGAATAAACAGTAAGAAAGAGAAAGAAATTAAAAGAAAAATAATAATAATAAAAAAATAGGGCATCAAACAAGAATTTACACCACATTTCATGTGTAGAACAAAAACAATGTTAATCTGTTAAAGCCATATATCCTCGTCTTTCTACTTCACAAATGTTGTTGGTTCTACTGCAAAGCAGTAAAACTCTGCTGGGCGACATCAGAAAAAATGGAAAATTTAATGAGGTATGGATACTTTTGCAAAGCACTGTTGAGACAGAACAGAAATAAAAATAAAAAATAGACAGCGAGTAAATAATTCCCTTCAAGGTATTTCAGTTAAACTCATAAAACTGTTGAGAGAGGCCATTGTTGTTTTTTTCACTTTTTATAGGCAGAAGTGTCCAATTTAACCTAAAATAGACATGAAAATGGGGCGATAAAGTTGCAGCATAACAGACACTCCAACCTTGAGAGTGAACCTGTGAACCATCTGGATGCTGCAAAAATAAGATTCAAACAAACACATCAAGAGCGCACAAGCTACTCATGAAGCTACTTTGGAGAGCAACCAGGGGGAAGAAAAAAAACCCCACAGAAAAATATGTTGTTTTGCAAATGTTTGCCAGCAGGCAAAATATGAGTTTTATGCAACACATGTTTTCATTTGTATAGAAAAACACAATGAAGCCAAACAACACTGTGCCAGATCAGGATGCGAATCATCATTCCCAAACGGATGCTTCTTCCAGTAACCTGTGAAACAGCTGAGAGAATAAACATTGTACAAGACTTAGCAAAGCCAGAAAATAAGCCACTTTGAGCTTTCTAACCTGCCAAATGGCTTTGTCGATATCCAGAGGGATAAGACTTTTTCCAAAGGATCAAGTAAGGAAATCCACTCAGGCTACATTCATTCCTTGAGAGACGATAAGATGGTCTGCAGCAGGGCTCTGGAGCATTTATAGGCATCTTAAATGGCTTTAGCTGGAGCTCAAGACCTTGATGGAGGGCTAATGTAGACAGAACAGCGTTGATCTGCCTCTCTGCTCACCTAATAACCCTGTCATTAGGTTCAAGGCTTTGCGTGTGTAAGGCTCAGTCCCTGCTGTTGTTTGCATTTGTTTAGTCTTTCTGTGACAGAGCACAGGATGAGATCACCCATCCTCTTTTACCCCTTTAACTGGTTCTGATCTACATCTGGATTCCTCTGCTGCAGTGCAGCGTGAGGACTGTTTATGCTTGTTTGCATATTTGACTATATGTTCCAGTCAGAAGTTACAGCATATCTTAACTGCTCACGCAGCAGCTCACAGGAACACAGATGGCTTTCATTTCCACCTGCCTTCCTCTCTATTCACGCAACTGCTGGGATGCTGAGAATTTAATGTAGAATGCATAATGACGAGAAAAGGTGAGAAGAAAGATCAGGTATGAGTAAACATCCTTGTGCAAGCAGTTCACACCAACATTCCTGGATATTTTGAGGCAACACGCATCAAAATGCTATTCAAGTTGTGCATTGGCCAACACGAAAGGGTGAGGTTATCTGTTTGTGTCACATAGTACAGCAGACAACACACGCTAGCGTCTATGACGACAGGATCAGTGCGTCCAGCTCCAGGGCCTTTATTTGACTGTCTGGCTTTTATGTATGAGCTAAGTGCTGTTTATGTCATCTGTTTAGGCTCCTGAGGTGCTGCATGTTGAAAGAGTTCAGTGTGTGTAATTTCAGTGTGTGTAATCTCAGTCAAAGTCAAGCACTTCCTCCAGTGTTGGCTTCTCCTCAGCCCTTGTGTGATGATGCGGAGACCTGACGCTCACGATTGGTGAAACAAATAAGTGAAGGCACACCTTTCAGAAACTCTTAACAGGGTGTGCCTTCTCACATGATGCTTGTGCTTATGACCATCTCGGAGTTTTTCTGCCTCGGGGTCAATTGTGCTTTCACTTGAAAACAAAAGCCTGGTGTTTGAAGCAATGCACCCAAAATAGTTTAATTGGTTTATAGACACTGTGAAATGTTTAGGTAGTAGTCTGAGTAAGTAACCTAATTATTTCCTAATTATCATTTATATTTTTGTACATTGTAAAAATAACAAAAAACATAATTTATTAAACTTAAATGCTTTTATAAGGGAAAATTACCCTGGAACGCTGCCACAGTTTGAACAGTAACCAAAAAAGTAAATGTATTCTCATGAACATTTCTGTGCTGGGTCAAAAAAACAGAAGAAGAAGTGTGTTATATTCAATAATTTTCAATCGTATTTTTACAAATAAAATTCCGTGACAATACCATTTTTGGGTATTGTTTGGGTACATTGTTATTAATGACATTTCCATTCACTGAAACAAATTTAGATTAGAGTCTTTTTTGCTGCATTTTCTAGTCGTTTTCTTTTATTTTGAGGTTCATTTGAAATAAAGGGTTAAGAACCAAGATTGTGCTGACTGCAAAAATCTCAGTGGGTAAAGTAATTCTTTGGACTTGATCATATAATTATACAACTTCAGCAATTAAACTGTTTCTGTTTATGTGCAGGGTAGAAAGGTTCCTTTAAAAAGTTCTCTGGGTCTTTTAAATCCGTAGATGCAGGCTTTTCTCTTAGGTTATCTGTGTTCATGCACTGCCTAAAAGCAACTATTAGGCTAACAAAAGACACACACACACACACACACACACACACGCACACACGCACACACACACACACACACACACACACACACACACACGCGCACACACACACACACACACACACACACACGCACACACACACACATACACACACACACACAGTAGTATGTCATATGCAACGTCTGACATAGATGTGATAAGAGACTTAGAAGGAGGGGGCAGGGTGGTTTCTGGTGGAACTGTGAGTGACATGGCAGCTCTGGGGTAATCCTGCTAATCCTCTGCCAGCTCAGGGGTGCAGAGGGACCGAAGGCCTTTGACCCTGCTCCAAAAGGAGGTGTTAACATAGATGCACCCGCCAAACATTTCTGGTGTCATCTGAAGGAAATTCAAAAAGAACATCTTCAACTTTACCGTAAACTGCATAGGTTGCACGTCCACAGCCTCTACGGGTAAATGATACACCCTTGTAGATACCTGGCAATCATCTGATAACGTTTGTTTTTGTTGAACTGCGTGTCCACATTTAGCAAAATTACGAGAGCATTCTCCGATAACGTCGCGCCCAGTTCCCTCTGACCCACTCAGTCAGTCATCGTACTGTGCTGTGTGACGTTACCAAACAGCTGATGCGTGGCACCTTTTTACTGTGTCACGTTGCTCACAGCAGGTATCAGATCATTAACTTCCAATTAACCTCAGGTCTTTGTGGAAACATAATCTAATTAGCAATAACCAGTGATAAGCATTGAGATAATATTCACTGTTGGAAGTGTTTCAAGTAGTCTATAATTTACTTGTTTACTACATATTTTTCATAAGTAACAACTGTATACAAGGTGAAAATTAACTTTAACTCTCTCCATGAAGAGATATAAATCCTGACATTTTATGATGGTTTAAAACTATTAGCTTTAAAGAATACTTTATCATCAATATTGTGCTATAAGCAATACTTTATACAAGGTACAAGGTACAATACTGTACCTTGTATACCCCATCTAACACTAAAAAGTTGAAGAGGATTTAGCAGAAGCAACAGTCTAACATATAACCTACCCTGTTTAAGTTTACAATTTCTATTTAAAAAGTGAAGAAGATAATAATAATAATAAATAGAAATCCTAATATTACTTAGATTAACTTTGTAATGCTGCATGCGTCGTGACATTGTATGTTGAAGTCCTGTACTCACTATTCAGCTGCTGCCAGTTGTCTTTGCATCAAGCAGATATAATTAGGCAAAGACAGAAAGGCAGAAGTAAAAATTAACATTCATCTTTCAAAAATAAAATAAGTTTTATCATTGAACCTTTTGCACACAAATTCGAACTCTAAAAGCTGAGTAAATTTATTTAGCATGATACGCTAGCATTATTATTATGGTATTATCATGGTGTCATTTTTTTATATTTGTATTAAAGTTTTTTTTAATTATTTAATTAATTACTTTAATTATAACATGAAAGTCACAGTTTAACAATTCACTGAAACAGATAACTGTTGGAAGGCAATGTTTTTCTAAGAATGAGTTTGAATTAATTGTTAAATCGCATGTCGGGGTGCTTTTACTTTGATAGGTCGCACAGGAAACGATTTCACGTCTCATTCTCTTACATTTGACGCAGCTGATAATTAGTGCCTCTCTGGTTGAGCGCTCATACGTTGAGAACAAGTGATGAGAGATAAACTCCTTTGCGCTCAGGGTGCCGCTCAACTGGTGATATCCTGAATGTTTGTTTTCGCATATTTAGAAGGGAAAAAAGTAAGAAAAAAACCCCGTGTATCTTCTCGGGGCAAGTTTAAAGAAAAAGGCGCATCTACCACACGTTTTCCCCCATTTTCCTTTCCATTTTGAGCATAAATTGTGATTTGGAAAAAATATCGCGCAGGATTTCAACCGCGTCAAAAGGAGTCGGGCTTGCGACATCAAGATGCCTTAAAGCTGGAGTTTAACTTTTCCACGGAGTTCCTATGGAATATAGCCCATTTTTACACAGCTTACATGTTGTGCCATCATCCCACGTGAGGAATAAACTATTTGTTTTCTGCATCATGTTGTCCCTCTGGGTCTACATGATATATTGCTGCGTTGGCTACTGCTCTACGGTCCCAAACCTGACGTACAGCTCGGCGAGGAGACACGAGAACGACGCTGCGACTGACAATCGAGACTCATCTCTGGGAGCGTCCAGGGACCTACTGAATAACGAGAATGAGTTGGACAGCAGGGGAGACGAGTGGGACGAAGTGAGAAGCGAGGCTAAGGCGGTGGACGATAGCGCCATGTCAGGTTTTCTTAATGAGACGGAGAGCAAAAAGTTGCCCCAAGCTATTATCATCGGGGTGAAGAAAGGAGGGACCCGCGCGCTGCTGGAGTTTCTGCGGCTGCATCCAGACATCAGGGCGGTGGGAGCAGAGCCGCACTTCTTCGACCGCAACTACGACAAGGGACTAGAGTGGTACAGGTACATATTAGTAGTCATTTTTATTATTAGCGTTAGACTTATTACGGCACTAGGTTTAAACAAAGTCCAGGCCCAAATTTTCAGTGACTGTATTGAACACCCGGGAAAGAGATGTTTGCTTGTAGAACATTATTCAAGAAGACAGAAGCAGAAGTGAAGAGAATTAGAATTAACAGGCCACAAAAGAAAGCGACGTGCAACCATCACGTGATCAGAAAGACAGGTTAATTAAACCAAGACGTAAATTAAACTGAAAAGACAATCTTCCAATTTCACGAATAAGCTCTAGAAAACAGGTGTTTTTTGGACTTCCATGTTTAGAGACAGTTGATTCCAGTGGTGAGGAACATAGAAATTAAAGTCTGTCTCTCCTCGCTTCTAGTTCTCTGTTATTCTGACTCAAACAGGGGAGTCAGTGCAGTGATTTAAGGACTAGTGTGAAATGCTACCTTGCATTGGTCAGGAACCTGACAGCTGCATTTTGGATGTCCTGCAGCTGCTTGCTTGAATACCAAGGTATTTGCATTTTCTCAAATCTTTAGGCTCTTTGAGTCTAATTTAAGACTTCTAACCATCCAGTTATGCAAGCAAAAAAAAAAAAAAGAAAAGAAAAGAAAAAATAGCTTCTGTTTTTCTACATTTAGGAAGGAACTCATCAAAAGCAAGAAGAAATTGACTTAGTGACTGTAATGGTCTGTGATCATGTGATGATATAGAAATATAAAGCTGAGTCATCAACATTCATATGGTAAAAAATGATGCAATACAAAATTTTAGTAACCTTAGTTTTAGATAGCGAATTAAAGTGGACCAATGGAGTCTTGAGGAATCCCACGTGTGGTATTTGTTCCGTCAGATTTATAATTACCAAATAACACAGTGGTAGGTTTCTTTTTTTCCCCCCTTTTCTCTTACCGTCCGTCTTGAATTTTAGCCTCTAACTCTCACTGAGAGAATAATCAGAGAAGTTGTACATGTCATTCTTGAGTGTATCTAATTCAAGAAGTCACAGGGTATTTCATGAAGCTTCAGTCATTTCTTTCGAACAACTTTCTGGAATCTGGAGTTGCTTGCATGTTCCGCACTGTGTAATGCAACATTTTTATTCCCTGTCATGGCAACGGGTGTCCTTGTGCTGCATTTCAGTGTGCAGACCCTTTGCTAGCTACAAAGAGCTCAGTGAAAATAATTATATTTTCTGAAAATTGTTGATGAAACATTTATACAAAACGTACCCAGAAATTGCCTGATCTCACACCAGAGCAGCCACATTGTTATTAAGAAATAATCAAAGACACAGTTGTCTCAGGTGACTGAGCCGAGGGATCAAAAGGCAGTGTCAAAGGATCTAGACACCGTTTCAAAGCTGGCTCCATGCAGCCACAATGGGGGAAGTGAAGCATTGTTCAAGGGACTTCGCGCTTAAGCTCCTTTAAGAATTTCCGGTTTTGGACATTTGCGGCGTGTGAAAAGTGACTCCTTTGCTTCACCTGTGCTGCTGGCTGGGCATCTAAAAGAGATTGGTAACATCCATAGTATAAACACCTATATTCTAACAGTTGTTTTCATATTCATGGCATTTCTAGCTAAATGACAAATTCAAACAGTTGTCACCGTTTTGGAATCAATGACTTTTAGCATCTACTTTTCATCTGGAAATAATAACTACAGCTACACTATTGTTGTCCGTCATACCACTCAAACAGCATGAAGTACTCGTAGATGCCAAATAGGACAAGCGATTTTAGATTTTTGTCTATGCTGCAAAGGATCCTCTTCCTCATCTGTTGTAGCTCTTATCGCCAGCAAGCTGGCTTAATAGAAAGGCAAATTTGGGGGTTTGGTCTGTCTTATTGTGTAGAGTTTTTTTTTTATTTCATAATGAAATTAACTTTATTTTTTAGGCTGTAGTTAATCTAAAACAACATTTAATGAAATCATGCTGTACTGACTAACAAACAATCACACGTTAAAGTTGTGGTATTTTTACATAAGGTTATGAAATCACTAAAATCATACCAACGCATTCTAAATGAAGTCCCCCTTTTCTCACAAATTAATGATCTAATAAGAACTATAGAAAAGACACCTTGCTGTCTTTAAGGTGGAGTCCCTCATCCTGAAGTCCTATGTCCCCTTTTATCAGTAATATGGGAACCCCACAAAGATGTCTAGTGATTTGTCCCCCGACGTGTTTCACTTTGTTGCCTCCCAGACTAATGATAAGGAATCTCTTGGGGAGAGGAGCTGTCTGTTGGGTGGGCTTGTCGGCTCCTACGGTGGGATTGAGTTGCGTCTGCTGTTGGCAGCCCTCTATGTCCATCCTCCTTGGAGAGCCCCAAACGGAGGATGGGCCCTCACACAGCAGGACGGCGTGCACATTCTAAAATGTTTTCACCCTTTGGAAGAAAAACAGAAGCAGATAGGTGATTGTGCACGCTTACTAACACAGGAGCGGAGGACTCAACTCCCAAAAGCCGTGGGAACGGCTCCCTCTGGCGCCCCCTCCTTTTCTCATCAATGGGATAACTTCCTCCTATGTATCTTTTTTTGGACAGATTAACTACTCATTTAGTGAACCAAGTCTTAGATCAGGCTCCTCTGGGCTTTATACAGTAGATGTGGCTTAATTGCTGTAATCATGTTTTTCCTCTCGAGACTCCAAAAAAAGAACAAAGAGAAGCTTTCTCGCAAATTCACTAAGGGTGTCAAAAGAAGATGGCCTAATCCTCCTCCAAGCCCCAGGGGAGCTTAGTGCAGGCCAGTGGCAGATAGAGGGCAGTAAATTTAAACAGAGCCTTTTCTTACTGCTGCGCTATGGTGCTCAAGGAAGAGGGGATGCTGGAGGACCCCTGAGGACTGCATTAACCCTGACAATAAAGGAGCAGACAATTAGTGTGAAACATGTTTTCTCTGCCTTCACTTTGTATGCAAATGTGTTCAGAAGGGTGAAAGTGTCCTTTGACGAAGCCCAGTAGGAGTTCATCAGAAAGAAGCAGTCATTGGAACTTGCCCCTCCGAAAAAGAAAAAAAAAAAATTTCAAAAGCCTTTTAAGTCTCAAAGTTGACTTTCAGAAAACAGTGTTTGAAGAGCTGGACTTCCCCAAAGCAGGTTAGTTGTAGTCCAGGAGGATTTTTATTTATTTTTGCTTACTTGACCATTTTAGCTGAAAGGACTAAGATGAACTGTTTCAAAGTAATGCATCAGCATCACACTGACATGAAAAGAATGGGGAACAGCATGATAATGAGATGTTTTAAAGTAGGAATTCAGACAATCGGGTTTCAGATCCACTAGTTTTTACTGTACAAACAAATTTTAGATGTATTTTAGGAGCATTCTTTAAATGTGTGATCTACGTCATCAGTAGAGATGCAGCAGTTAGATGTTACTCATTGAAACTGTCAGGTTTTCCCTTGATTGACTAAAATAAATATTTTTCCCCTATTCACGAAATGCATAGCAACTAAAAACAAAATCATTCAGAAAAAAAATTATCTTTTTCGTCTGATAATCCTCATAAGGACGGAAATTGGTTAAAAGCAGACCTTTAAGAAAACAGGAAATCTGTAAGAGCCTTATTGGTGCGTCTTCGATTGTCATTTCTGCTAAAGTAACACTTCTCCCTCTGATTTCAAAGACTTTAGTGGAAATGTGTGGCTTCAACCCCTTTGGGCTCTGTCTTGAAGCAATTTGTCAAACTGCTGCACTTATTGCTGCACTCTGGGAAAAAGAAAACTGAAACAAAGCAAGCTTTCTCCATTATGTCCAGTTGAGTTCTTCACTTCTCCATGTCAGGCCTTTGTGGAGTCTTCAGAGAAAATGGGTCTCTAGTTTCTGTCTGTCTCCCTCGCTGCACAGAAAGTCGGAGCATCTTGAGAAAGCGGCAGCTCGCTTAAGCCATCCCTGTTGTGCTTGTTTGAAGCCTTGCTTTGCCCTGAGCTGATCCTTTCACAGACCTGTACGTATCCTTGGGGAATTACTTAATGGTTCCAAACCACTCCGTAAGTCGAAAATGCACATGCAAAAACTGCAATTCGTCTCTGTAACAGTTCCAACAGGATACATTTTGGAAAAACTATGACGTACAATACAGATCTTAAAATTTTAGCTGAAGGTTTTTTTGTTCTCGTCTTTCAGTCAATCGTAATGCATTTTCAGACTCCTGCAGAGCCAAGCAGCGCTATCTGAAATGATTCAATGTGATACTTCAAGCAGCATTTTAGTGCTTTTGTGTTTTCAGTCATTGCAAGCTCAGTAACAAAGACTTGCAGACTGTTGTTTTTCTCAACAATACGTCAGCTTGACATTTTTGCCAGACCAGAAGAAATGTGTAGTCCAGTGGTGGTTTTTGATATGGATTTAGGACAGTTGCCTTCTGCATCAGAAAAAAGGCCACACAAGCACTAGACAAAAAAAAAAAAAAACATCTACATGTAGTATATATTTTTGTGGATATATGAAAGAAATGTTTTGTGAAAGTCTGTGTGCATAAAATAATTTACTCACTGATAGTCAACAGTCAATCAGTCAGTCAGTTATACATATGCACACAGATGTATAATTGGTAATTATTTCACAGTGATTTTTATGGCTGGATTCCTTACTCCTACTTACTGCAACATTTACTTTAAATTTATTTCATTAATTGTAGGCTTTAGAAAATAGAGGCTACATAATGAACCATTTGTGATAAATTCTATTTTTTTTTATAAAATAGCAATATTTGATAAAAGATCAAAGTCTTTTTTTAATTCATATATAATTGATGGTGGAATCAGTAAATAGACGTATATTCTGCAATACAGCAATTTCTTCGTTATCTTGGGTCTCAATATTAATATTCACATCAAGAAAGAAATGCTTCATATTTCAAGATTTTTGTGTTTATTGTTATGTCTTCTAACTGGCCATAGAAAACAAGCACATTCTTCATTGGAACGAGAAAATACAAAACGCAAATTTAGAGATGTGGCACTTTGAATTTAAGCCATTAAACTCAGCACAGTCATTACATTTCAGTGAGAATGTGACTTCATATAATCCACTTCAAAAGTAGTGCATTAACATGCCACATTCCTCAGTCTGAATGCTGCACAATTGACCTAAAGGCAGAAATAAAGTAAAAGCAGGATGGGAAAACGTTCTAGGCTTCTCTTTATACTCTACCTCTGTACCAAGTTAGCAGAGGTGGAGGTGTTGGTTTACATTACAAAACGTGCGTTAGTTTTGCACACATTTGAAGCTTTACGCTTTATGATGACTTAACATGTAATTGTCTCAATTTTCTTTGAGAATAACAACAACAACAACAACAACATTTAAAAGTAAATAAGTTCCAGGATTCTAATTTGTTTTTCCAGGATGACCTATGTGCTTGTTGTTCTCCTTCTTGTGCTTTTTATGTCTTTGTTTCCATGTGGCCTTTAGCGACTGACAGCAATAGCAGAGGCTGGGGAAAAAAACCAAAAAAAACCTTCTCTATCTTTGCTGTTCTGGAACACTTCAATGCCAGTAAGAAGGTCATTTCAGTAAGGTGTGATGAAGATGCCTTTCAGTACCTGATAAGACTGGCTGCAGTGTCCAGAGGATGGTACTCCTCAAGACGTAATCCCTTTCTGTCTGAGCATTTTCTCACAGTAAAATAGTATGATTATTCCAAGTGGCTGCATACCACCACTTCTCATCTTGCCTTTGAGAAGAGAGATGATTCCAACAGTAGCCTGATCCTTCACAGAGCAGCAGGGTAGGATAAGAACGTGCAATAGCAGGAGGCAATAGGGGAGCGTTTTATGGTGTGGCCCTTTGTCTCTAAAAAGATGTAACGCAGATGTCAATTAGAGTAAGTTCAGATGAATCCAGCACAAAAAGGAGAACGCTGCTAGTTTTGATCTTATTTCAGTTTTGATCCTATTCAGGTAATTAGTGCTTCATTGAGCTGACAAAAGCATAAAGCTGCATGCACTGACGTCGTAAATTCCTACCTTTGAACCTGCTTCCTGATAAACGCGAATGTAAACAACACTCGTTTTATCTCTCCAGCAGCTTTTTATAAATGAACACACCTGAATGTCTGGGAGCCAAAATAAAGACAACACACTACACTTGAGGGTTATGTCTAAAGGAAGGAAGGAAAAAGTAAAGGCATTGTCTGGGATGACAGCTCAGCTTCAGTGTTAGTGGGAAACCTGTTTCTAAAAATCTTTTCTTTACTCATGCTGTTTCTCATTTCTCTCCTGTTTTTGTCAGTCCTTTTGTCTACCTTTTCCAAGAGCCCTCACTACCCTCCTGTTGCCTTCATCTTAATTTGCAACAAGTCTAGAAGAATTTTCATTGGTAGAAAACATCCAAAGCTTACAGTAATTCCTCTTCCCCTGTCTTGAAAGTGCAAAAAATGGGGTGGATTTATTTGGGAAAGCTGATTTATTTTTTTGTATAATGATCAACTCTTGTCCGTTTTCTACATTGCCAATCTCAAAACATCGTTATCCCAGCTTGCCCAGTCAGAGATGTTGCCGTGTTTTGCAGCAAAATTAGTACTGCTTGTACTTTTCACACGCTTTGTTCGTGCCATTGACTGTAAGGTTTTAGCGTCCCGTTGGCTTCAGAAAAGGCCTGTAGCGACATGTGTTTCCAAGAGAGGCAGCAGATAATTGCAGATGGTTCTGATAGAGTTGTGTGTGTCACTTGTACCTGTTACGTTGATTAGGCTTGTGGTTTTCAACACAAGCAGTGGTTACCAAGGCTGCGCAGCAGGGAACATTGCTAGCTATTGTCTGCATATAATGGAAATCTGTCCACACACAATTTCAGCCTTATGTACAGCATCAGAATGAAATGCCTGACCATATTTATGAAGTAATTGGTGAAGCTTTTAGTCCAAGGAACACTGTGCCATCTGTTCAGCATCGTGTTGGTAGTCTCATGCTCCATTACTACAAGACATTGATCCAAATCACACATGAAAACAGTTTTGTAACAGTTTAAAGTGGACTAACATACTTAACCATGCTTGATGACAAAAAGCATATTGTTTCTTCTGAACCTACTTATGGACATGCAGAAGGTGTGTGTATGCATTTGAGCCACAGCCTGTATATGTAACTTTGACTTTGTGCACAAAAGAGAAAATTCACAATGAATATAAAATTGCACACTCAAAATTTGAGTTAAAATAATTGAAATTGATTAATTGTTTACTAAACAAACTCTCAAAATAAGACAGTTTTAAAGCATCTTTAAAACGTTTTGGTTGATATGTCATTCATGACGGCACGTCCACATCATCACAAAATCACTTCTCACCATGCTATGTCAGTTTTAATGCTTGCATTCAACTTATAATGAAAGTTTATATTCTCTCAAGTTTACCATGTGCATATGAAGCAATGGGTGGATTTCATGTCATCATCTCTTTGAGTTTAGGGGGAAATAATAAAAAATGCAATACCAAGATAATCAATCAGTTTTTCTCTCTTACCCACAAAATCACATAGACGGTTTTCTGTCTTTTTCCTCCACATACACATAAATTGTTTAGATAAAAGCTGCTGCGGTTGGTTTGGAGAGGAGTTTTGCAACTCAGGGCGTGCATACCAACAGATGTTTGGAAATTATGGTAATCAAGTTAATGACATGGCTCCTCAGTTTTCCTGTCGCTTGATTTAGATCAAGCACCAACAATCACAATCTTGGAATACTGGTAAGCACTGTAATATATGAGAATTTATATTTTTTGCCTGCTGTGAAGCCTATATGAGATATGTTGGGAGCCAATACTTGTGAACTCAAAACATTCCATTAAATATTCTGCACACAGCATTTAGCATAAGACATCCATCAAATCAGCGTGAGCCACCATTCTCTAATGAAGGCCTGCGGGAAGTAAGTTTTGTGGTTGGGGGAATGAAAAAGCTAAATGATCATCTCTTATCATTTCAGCACAATGCACCTGTACCTGTAGCGTGTTTTATTCTTTGTACAACCTGTGCAGCTAATTTCTTTCTGCTTGCCCTTGTGAATTACTCACAAACCATTGACTCTCATCATAGTGGCCACCCATTCTTCTCTCTTTCTCTCTAGAGACCAACCAGCCACCCAGTTTGCCAGGAAGGCAGTCCAACAGTCTTTAATACTCTTCCTTGTGAGATTTAGTTCTAATCCCCTTTGGGTCACTTTAGCCATTATCCAGTCAGGGCTGCAGTTAACAGGCTTTAGCTATGACTAACATGAGCTGTCTTTGAGCATAGATTAAGCAGTTTTAGGTATAGACTCAATTATTTTCTGCATTCTCTTCAAAGGAAGGCAAAAGTTTATCATTAGAGACGTACAAATCATGCTGCTTCTTCTTAGTTGGGCTAATATTAGTTTTAATAAATGTAGGGAGTCTTTCATAGTCAACTTTTAAGACAGAATTTAGCTCTTAAGATAGAATAAATAAAAAGAGATAAGTGGAGGTCGAACTCATCTTCAACTTCAAATTGTGTTTGTAGGGAATCACTTATGACTGACAGGACTTCTTCTCTTCTTGGCACTTTCTGTCTCTTTATGTACATTCAAAGACTCGGTTAATGCAGCTAATGACGTCAGCAATTGTCATCTTGATGATGATTGACTTGATGATGATAGCTCCGGTATGGCAGCATTTTTAAAGCCTGACAAAGCGACTGTGTCAATGCTAATCTCGTCTTCCTCTAGTTTTGTACTGTGTTTGAATTAGTTGACGGTGTTGAGGAAGACCCACGTAGTGCTTTGTTGAAAGGAATAGGTCTTTGACATTCTTTGTTTCATTTTTCAGGGAACTGATGCCCAAGTCGTCAGAGGACCAGTTGACCATGGAGAAGACCCCCAGCTACTTTGTTACAAGGGAAGTCCCGTCTCGGATCTACTCCATGTCTAAAGACACCAAACTGATCGTTGTTGTACGAAATCCTGTCACCCGAGCCATTTCGGACTACACCCAAACTCGCTCCAAAAAGCCGGACATCCCCTCCTTTGAGACCCTCACTTTTAAGAACATATCAGCAGGTCTGATTGACACCACATGGAGCGCTGTTCAGATCGGCATGTATGCCAGACACCTTGAACGATGGCTCCAATTCTTCCCCATGGAGCAGCTGCTGTTTGTAAGTGGAGAGCGTCTCATTACCGACCCTGCGGGTGAGATGGCTCGTGTTCAGGACTTCCTTGGACTTCGGAGGGTGGTCACGGAGAAGTATTTCCACTTTAACCCAACAAAAGGATTCCCTTGCCTTAAAAGACCGGAGGTGAATGCCAAGCCACACTGCCTGGGAAAAACCAAAGGCAGGACCCATCCGAATATTGACCCGCAGGTTGTGCGGACTTTAAGGGATTTCTATAAACCGTTCAATAGGAAGTTTTACAAGATGACCGGTCACGACTTTGGTTGGGATTAAGCAAGATATGGCAGACTAATGCTGGTTCTTTGTCTGTGTTTTTTTTTAATAATCATTCAGGACATATTGTGATACAGTGTATGTACAGTATTTAGTTGTGTGTAAAAAGTTCAGAAGTCTATTTTATAATAATTTATTGTTAAGATATTAAGTCACAGAGCTGCCTGATCAGGTTATTCGTGTTTTCAAGTCCCATGAGGTGTTTTTATTTATTTATTTTTTCCCAGAAGCACAGGTATTTTAAGGTATTTTTAACCTAAAAGTCTTTTGCCTTTTGTTTCACCCTAATCAGGTTAGGATTCAGCTCCCCAATAAACTGGTAATATACCCTTAACATTAGCCTGACCCTCAGAGGACTGTGCACCCACTTAGGTGGGTCGATTTAGACCTCAGCTGATTCTGTCAACTCGCCAGGTGGATCAATACAGTAATAGGTCCTCATCACGTCAATTAGGCCTGAGTGATGGCATTACCTTGATCTTGAGTGTGTCAATATAACATGTCTATCAGTAGCACAATGCTTTTGGTTGAGCCGTAAGCCAAAGTCAAGTTGATATAAAATTATGTGACAGCAGTTTTTTTTTTTTTATTTATTATTTTTATTATATTTATCCAAAAGGGAGTCCAGGCACAACACCAAGGGGGATATTATTATCAGTTTTTCATGAAATTGCTCCTCAGTTTTCATAATGCCTAAACACAAGATTATTTTATGAGAAAAGCCATACCGCTCAGTTACATGTATTGATCCGTACTGAAACTGCCGGGATTGATTGCTCTGTGCAGCTTTTTTTTACTGCAGTGTGTTAATTATGCACTGTTCCCATAAAAAAACAACAACAAAAAAAACACAAAACGAGCATCTCTTTCTCAACCTTCGGTGACACCTGACAGGATTTAATATATGCCCTGCTACTTCTGAGGTTTTTCTGTTAACTTTGGTTTTATGGCTGAGTTTTATTCAGCCTCAGTTGACATGCCTTTGCGAGCTTTTTTTGGCATCAGCCAGTATTCACGATTCACGATCTGCAGCCATGTGGGAAAGGTACTATTTTTGCTGTATGAACTGATTTGCAACACAAACACTGAAATCAAATGGTTTCAAATGAGATCTTGATGCAAATCTGCAGTCATGTGGGTTTTATGAAGTAGAAAATAAATCTGTTTTTCCAGCATACTTTGTCATGTTTTTATGTGTGATGTTGTTTCAAAACGGGGCCTTTGTTAAATTTGCTGTGTTGCTAATGGGCTATCCTCTTAATACCTGTTTACATTGCTGGACCCCTGCAGGGAAAAGCAGACTGCTGTGTCTAATTTACCATCTTGCACATTATTTTGCTAATTAGCAAAGGGTTTTTAACTACTTTTTAGCTGTTTCAGCCTCCCACTGCTGCCACTGAAAGGATGTTGTTGCCATGACCCCAGCAAACAATAAAAGTGTCAGGTTTCCCATCTGGAGAGCAAGGAGATATCACAAAACACTTTATGCCTCTTGATGACACTTAACTTTGCACAATAACATTGTGTTAGCCATGTCCTTTAACACTAATGACCTCTAAGGAGCTGCTGACAAACATAGTATTTGCTTTGATCTCACAAATATTTTTTCTTGTAATGTACTCCAACATTTTTCATGGAGTCTTGTGTTTTCTGAGGCTTGCTTTAAGCAAGTGCTTCCCATCATGAAGAGCTGATGCGATGAGAAGATATGAATCAGCTTTCTCTGTTAACAATCTTTATTTAACTCCCATTCAAAACACCTTCATTTACCTGAGACTGCCAAAGGTGATGAAACCAGCCTCCCTGGTGTCAGGCAGGCTGTCTGATCACCCAGGAAGCATCTCCCTTTGCAATTAAAGGGATGGAGGAGGTGTGCTGTAATTGCTAGGCTCCCAGCTGGGAAATCAATGTTAGCATACATCCCTTCAGGCTGTTGTAAGGGAGGTGCCTCATGTTTTAAGGCTGGGAAGACAAGGGAAATACGCATCTAGCAGCCTGGAGAATTAAGTCGCTTTAAACATCTACTTGGCAGCTACGGTCGGAGATGAAATCTGAGCTTCTGAGTAAAAGTAAAGGGATATAAAGTGTCTCACACTCAACAGAGTGCTTGGTTCAAAGAACAGCGGTGCAGAATTTTGGGGCAACGGAATAAACTATTCTTGTTAGGATTTTAGTAGAAGTTTTCTTTTTGTGTTATGTGCAGTGCCTTATATATGCTTATATAATTATGGCGTGGAAGCAAAGTGATACGTGGTTTTCAACATTTTGTACAAATGAAGGGTGGCATATGTATCCAGCCTATCCAAAACATTTGGTCCCTTCTGACCAGAGCATCTTGTACATGTTTGTTATGAACTCTAAATAGATCATGGCAAACGGAGGACTTCTGATAGTTCTTTGTGGAGTGTGCACAGATGTTAACAGGTCTTCCCAACTGAATCTCACAAGCTTCTTCAGTCTGATTACTGTCAGTTTAAGTGAGGCTTTATGTCTTTGCAGGCTTGTTACTGATCAATCATTGGTTGATGATGGACCAATGCATAGTTGAGATATTCAAAGTTTGGGATCTTGTTTATATCTTAGCCTTGAACTTTTCCAAAGCTTTATCCCTAATGGATCCCTTTATCCATCATTAGGTCCTGTTTCTATGACTTAATGATGCTGAAGTCAGTCATCCATTTATAGTTCTGTTTATTCAGTTGAACAGTTAACTCCACTGCAATTAGCAAAAAATAAATAAAAATCTCTCACTATCTAGAATAAATTGTTTCTGGTTAAAATTAAAGTTAGTGTTGCAGAAGGTACAACACTGTTTTCTAAATGTCGGTTTTTTTTTGTTGAGTTAAGATTCAATGTTCAAAGTTTAATTAAGCTCTAAAAGATTAATGCTGTACAATTTTACAAAGTGCAAGAACAACACACAGCCATCACTCTAAAATCATTGGACTAATCTAATCAAAAAGACAAAAACAATTCGTTTGTCACTTTGGTTTGTTTCAGAAATGTTAAATGCATTTGCCTCCTACCCGGTCCATTAATCTTTTATTAACCATCGTGAAAACCTTAATCCTAATCCAGTGAGAAGGACAAGCATTAATCCGAGACAGCAGACGTGGAGCTGGCAGTATGTGCTGACAAAGCTTTCAAATCTAATCCTTCTTCTGAAAGAACCTGTGGTTTTGTGTGGGATCGACTTATGTAACTTCAAATACAAAAGAGATCAAATACCTGCCGTCAAGACAGATGTTTCTCTAAACGACAGATTCATTCAAAGCACACAAGCTCTGAGCGCCCAGGGCCAGCAAGGTCAAATCTAATTACCGTATTAACCGCTGTCAGATTCTGATATGTTGTTATTGTACCTTGGCTAGGGCAGGGCAGGATCTACCTCATGGATGCTCTGCTGAATCTGAATACACTTTTTGAAAACACATGGCGTGACTAAATGTTTGTGAGCACAATCACCTTAAAATAACACGGCATATTTTTCATTTTACTTTGCTGGAGGAGGGCTAAACATTTAGCCCTCCTAAATGTTTAGCTGCTAAAATATTTTGCTGCATGCTAAACATTTTAGCATGCAGCTAACATCATACGCAACTTGAAACTGAGCAATTGTTTAAACTATGATGAAACACACATTCTTAAAAAGCTCTTCTGATCTTTGCAGTCTTGTTTCACTTTCTAACTGCTTTGATTCTAATAAGCTCTTTAAATGCGGGCATATTTTCCTGTTTTGTTTGTCAAAGCGTCCATATGTTGGTTTTAAAATCAGCTAACGATGTTCTTTTGTGGTTTGTGGGGGAGTATTTGGTTGTTCTGGTGCAAGGAGTAAAAGGGTCATTTGACCCTTATGCTAATTATACTGCTAGTACTCTTTAAAACGTTTGGCTTTTAATCGTTTTACATTTTTATAAATTACTTCAAACAGATGAGACAAATATATATATTTATGTATTTTTTTATTGTATTTTTTTATTTTTTTTTTCTCACCGATAACTTTGATTTCATGCTTTCATGGTGATGTAAGAAGCAATGTTTTGGAGAGGACAAACACACTGATGTGGCGGAGACTGGAAATTGCATCACTGCCATTGAAATCCGCTTGTTGTAACCAGAGAATTCCTGGAGGAGAGCTATGGAAGAAGGAGTGCCATTGAACCAATGCGAGCAGTTTTGTCATTAATGCTCTTGTTGTGGTCTCCCAGTACTACTTATTGCTGTCGCCAGCCTGACTGGTACCACTTTGGACTCATCATTTGACCAGTCTTCTTCAAATCCCAATGGCATGACATTGGAATGACTTTGTTTATGAACGGAGTTTCCAACTTCTCCTTTAATGGCTTCAAACCATTGTAAACATTCCCTTTTCTTCTCCTGAATAACAATCAATCGATTGAGACATGGAAAAAAAAAAATCAACATCAGGGTTTCACACACGACATGTCACGTCATGACATGTGATCTCAACCAGCTCTAACATGTCAGTGATTTTCCTGTCTTATCCTGCTTTCTCTGTAATGAGGTGAACGTAACCCTCCACCCTTTATGCACCAATGTCACAGCCAAAATCCCAGATCCAGACCATGACAGGTTGGGAGGGGGCAGATATGCAGGACCCTTAGCAGGATTTACTGTCTGTTGCATGTCCTGCTGTCTGTCTGAAACCAGCTCATGATATGGGGGATCCTTCTGCTGATGGTGTAAAACTATTTGTAAAGCCTGAGCTGTTCCTAAGACATTACTGTGTATAGATTGGCAAACTATTTAAACAAACTTTGCTCACAGCACCACCTTTTGCATGGAGGTGCTGCAACTAATAAAAAATTGGTTTAAATTTTTCTTTAAAATCAATTTTGATTAATACGTTTTTGCTTTTTTTGGTTGAACATAAAGGTTTTAGATCATAAAACAAGTTCAACGGGTGAAAAATACAATCAAAATCAGTTGAGAAGTTCCTTTGAGGCTAAATGTTTGATGGGGACCTCACCTGAAAGAAAGAGGACTGAACCACAGTGTGAACATGGCAGTCGAATTTTAGGCTGGGATTCATTTTTACGCCTACATTTTTCACACTGCTAGGAGTGCAAGATTTAAAGATCATCATTTTAATCTGTTTTCATTAACTGAGAGGAAATTAAGTGACATTCATTTCCTGTTGTCATCAAGAAAGTCCAGGACAGGATGAGTGGTGCCATTATGTTTTAAAGGGAAGTAGATTTGACAGTCATCTACATATAAATTAAATGGGATGCCATGCTACAGAGGAAAACCAAGAAGAGACCTGTGGCACAGTCAAGTACCATCATACTTCCACTGCCCTGCTTGACTGTAAGTAGGATGTTTTATTTAAGAATCTTTGTGTTTGTTTTACACTACATGTAGTTGATGCTTGCCTCCTCAGACCATAGAAAATATTCCCAAAAGTCTGGAAGATCACCAGATGTTTTGGAAAATATGAGTTCATCCTTATGAATTGTTTTTGGCTCCCAAGGGCTTTTGCTGGGCTTTTGCTTGCTCTTTCTCTTTAGTATTATTGAATAATTATCACTGTGATTCACTGGAGCCAGTACTGCTTCAGGTTATGTTCTGTTTTATTACTTGATTTAGTTGAGATTCTTTTTTATTTTCATTTTAGTTCACCTGAATCATCAGTCCAAGTCAGCAATGGGTCTTTAAAGTAACCTTGGTTGGCACTCCCCTCTAGAGGAGGTTTATCACTGTTTCATGTTTTCTCCATTTGTGGATAATGGCTCTGATTGTGACTTTCTGGAGTCCCAAAGTCGTAGAAAGAACTCTGCAACCCTTTCCACACTGATATATGTCAATAAATTTGTGTGTTATCTGTTCTTGAATGAACAAAATGTGTTATGTTTTGAAGTTCCAGACGTTGATTTACCATTGGACTCTGTGAAGCATCGACTCTGTGTTGCCATGGTATCAAGGCAGTACTGTCACTCATTGTTACAAAATTTATTCTGAAATGAGCATCTTTCTCACCTTGAAATACTCCATAAACAGCATAACACAATAAACAATTATGTTGAGAACATAAAACAGCAAACAAGCACAAATGTTACATTTTCCAATTTCTTTCTGAATGATACAAAAACAACCAATCTTATGTATTTTGGTGCCAAGCCATTGAGTAATTTATAAATTAAAAAAACATAACTTAAAGTCTATTCTCTGAAATATGGGGAGCCAGTGTAAGAACTTTAAACTAGGGGAATGTGATCATTTTTTTCTTGTTTTAATGAGAATGCAAGTATCTACATTTTGGATTAGCTGCAGTGTTTTGATTGACAGACGCACAAAGACGCTGCTGCAGTAATCAATATTGATGTGACTATGGAAACAAGCCCTTTATACGTGGAAGCAGTTCTTTATTAAGCCTTTTAGGGAATTTGTCTACAACAATTTTACAGAAAATCTATGGATTCAACACTTTCAAATGACAAACTTGACTTTTGATTAACTGTGCAATGATGTGAAACCTCTGCTGGAGCAAGCTGTGCATTGTCCAAGGACACCGTAGACTGTTTTACAAAACAAAAACACACATTTTTGATATGGCTGAAAAACCACTTCATCTACAGTATCGACTTTTAGCACAATTCTTTCGAGAACTGGCATGCTTCCACTCAGCCTACTGTTGTAGTTCCCATTTGCGCAATTTTATGGTTAATTGAAATGCAGCTAGAACGGCTCGTCTTTTCCATAAGCGATTTGACCGCTGGGGTGAGGAGTTTCACCAAATTACCAACAATTTGCTCTCCTGATACTCCTACTCGTCTTCCCATTTCCCATATGCAAGTCAGTGCATTGCACCATACCACATCTAAAAGCCTCAGCAATTATCTTGTAATTCATTCAATACCTTACTGTTTACGCGCTTCCCCTTTGATGAAATTGATTAAGTCACAATGTGAGACAACAAACTTTACCCCAAAGCTCAGTTCTCTTTTCCGTTTGGTGGGCGTGCAGCAGCTGGTTGGAGTTACAGAACCTCTTCTGATCCCCTTTGCTTTCCTGCCTTACAGCACCATGAGCTGCTCACAACGCGTAAATACTCAGAAACTCTGCATAATTGTCAACCCCTAACTATTCCTTCCAGTAGCATTAAAGTGCTGGTTTACTGTTAATTGGCTCACTGCTCTTTGGAGCTCTGTCAAGATGCCCTCATTCTTTCTTCTCCTGTTCGAGCTTGTCGACTGGGACAGAGAGGCCGAAGCGGTATGGAATTAATTTCAGCATTTGCCACAGGAGATAGATTTATCTAGGCCATCCATCCCATCACATCACATCTATAAGGCAAAAAAGAAAGTCTTTGTTTCCTTGTTTTGCTCAAGTGTCTCCTTTTGTTTATCTCTTCAGTTGCTGAGTGTTGCATTTGATGGTCAAGCTTGAGAAAGTGAACCTTTGGACCCATCAGTATGTGTTTTAGTCAAACACTTCCACAACAGCAACAGAGACAATTAAATCAATAAAGCCTCAACTGATTAAGGCATTAGGAGATTCGATGTTTTACTGGCAATGGCACTGACAGTGAAGTGTGAAAAGGAGATAGAGGTATAGCATTAGAGACTTTCAGGATGTGACACCATGGCACCTCCGGTGCACTGGAGTACCAGGAGAATAACGATCACTCAGAATAGACGCAAAACGATGACAAAGCAGATATCCTGTCTTCGTTGACAAAATTGTGGAATCTTACTTTTGTGAACTTGAAGGTTGAATTAGTCAAACTCTTCTCATGCCCTATTTAATGATTTGATTTGACCTAAATTATTTAAATCCTAATGTTATAGTGTATTGCTATGACAAAGTTTAAAAGAGCAATTATTTTGATTGGTCAAAGACTGCAGCGAATTTTTTTTCCAATGTGACTCTGTTTGAAAGTGTGATGAGTTTAGATGAGGTGAACTTACAACTCTAACTTATGTCTAAGACACATATCCGGTATTAGTTGACCACTAATTTGTTCGACAATATTGTGGCCGAAAAGCAAGGGACACCTGAAGTTGGGAGATTTTGCCAAACAATACTCCGTCTGGCCTATAATTGCAGCTAACCAAGCTCCACCTGGAAACGTGAGCATGTCCCTTCAGAGTTAAACTGTGGCCGGCCCTCTGTGATGTGATCCCAAAAAGGCCAACTTAAAAGGACTTTATACCAATATTTTCCTACCTCAAGAGGTCTTGGAGATCACTGCCATAAAGGCTTTCAGGAAAACTCTCAGAAAGTCTTAGGAGTCCTTGGAGCTTTGATCAGTTGAGTGATCAGTGATGTGAAGTGAGATTCATGTCTTGTGAGCCACCGACTCCCACAGAGTCAGATGTACAAATGCACCTCACTTTTTAAAAAGCTCTAATATATAACACCAAGTTATCATAAGACTTTAAAACAGCCTTTAGCAATAATTCATGAAACACACATGGTTTTATTGTGAATTTTGTCCTCCGGCAGCATCATTTAATTCTTTACTGAGCAAGGTCAAACTCACCGTCCGGTACCTCAGACAGCAGCATCCCAAAGGGCAGGTTAAAATTCAAATGGAAGACTGCTGATGTTTACCATATGCAGCAAGTCTCTAGATCCAGACATGAGTAGTCTTTATGACCATTTCAACTCTGATGCCCCATTTACTAAGGAAACCTACTGTGAAGGAATCGGCACATCCCATAAATGTCTTGTTTAGTTACTCTTACTAAACAAGACCTATAGTCAGTAAGAATCCAGAAGAGCCGGACACTAAAACCTTCAGAAGGATTACCTGCAGAGGAACACAAAATAATT
This sequence comes from Poecilia reticulata, assembly GCF_904066995.2. NCBI lineage: Eukaryota > Metazoa > Chordata > Actinopteri > Cyprinodontiformes > Poeciliidae > Poecilia > Poecilia reticulata. Next base: position 16,512,771 of record NC_088837.1, on the reverse strand, counting down.
AAAAATAAACTATGATGCAAAGAGCCCCTCCCTTGTTTTGTATTTTGCTTTCACAGAGGTTTAGACTGAGACTGTGTGGACATTTTCTGCACTGCATCATTTTAAAAGTGTCCATTGTAGAAGAGACTGGAGCTTAGTTTGGATTTGATCTTTTGACAAAATTGCTGAACAGCAGTAAGGTTATTTAAAATAGTTGGGGATGCGATTTATCAATTGCTGGATGAGACTTTTCATAATAATAAAAAATATTCATTGCACTTGAATGCATCATAAAGGGCCTGCAACTCTGTACAGAAATACAGCTGATGAAAAAATAAGTTTTTATGGGAAAGGTACTGGAAATAAAAAGAGAATGTCTACGTAGAAAAAATACTGCCAAAATAGTTTTTCTTCCTTGCATTTGCCTTTAGGGTGATATTCACTTTCCGTGATCTACAGGAAAGTTGAAGAAAAACAAACTTTTCTTCCTATAGGAAGGGGATGCTGCTTTCAGGAGATTTGTGTGGGTGTCTATCTCTTATTTAGTCCCCCAGTGTGGAATCCGAGCTGGAGTGCAAAATGAGTGCCGGAGCTGTGTGTGTGTGTGTGTGTGTGGTGTGTGTGATGTATCCGCATGAAGAACCAAAATCCACATTAATCATAGACAAATCAAGTCGAACCACTGGATCAAAGAACTGTCGGCTTTAAAAATGGCTCTGTGCCCTGCAATCTTTGAAAAATCATTTTCTGTCCACGGGGAATCTAGTTTCCACCCATGCAGAAGATAACTGCAGCTCTGAAGTTTCAGAGGCACTCTTCCCTTTAAGAAGCTCCCTCTCTTCCTCCCGTCTGAGTTTCCCTCCTCTACATCCCATGTTACTTCTATCCAAATTTGAATAAAACTATCAGTTTATATATTTTCCAAATTACATCAGTGTGGTAGGAGCCAATTAATTTTTCAAGAAACCTCTTTAAAACAGGAAGGTAGTGTGCACTACTAAAGGGAGACCTATGCTTCTTTGAACAAGTTAGGATAGGGCTGTGGGCTATGCAAAAATAATTATGTTCATTACAATTTTTGCAAAAGAAAAAAAAATCATTGCTGGTTAGGTGAGATTTCACCAAGTCAGTTCTGCCTCTAGAACGAGGTGTTTGACATAATCTCATTCTGATGTCAAAACACCTCACTATGCAAATAAGCTGCTGCCAGCTGTGACCCTCCGACTCGGTGTTTACACTTTATACACATGAACATGGGTGGAAACAGATGCGCTGTTGCACAACCGAGTCACTGACTCTGAGCCAGAAGCAGAAGAAGTGGAGCCTCCTGAACAACCATCGAGGATGCAGTAAAGCGATTCCTTAATGGTACGTCAGTCCTCCTGCGGTCCCAGGAGGACCTGAGTGGCTCCATGTGTCCAGTTCGAGTGGACAATCACAGTACAGAAATGCATTTAAAAGGGATTTTGTGTTAAGAAACTGAACATGTCAACTCCATGTACAGGAAAAAGGAGCTTAACTCCCTTTAGACACTAGAAAGGTTATTTATTACTAACTGCAGTTAATATTAAGTCAGTGATTATAATAAAGTCATGGATCAGCCAGGCGTGATTAATAGGCCACCACAGATCCTGTGTGGATGTAGAACAAAATAACAGGATCATTGTGTCTTTTACCCGTTATCCACTTTAGGAAGAGTTTCACATACTGTTAATTTTAGACACGTATCAATCAGAGATGATTCATTCCATGAAACTTCAAACCTAGTCTATTTTTCTACTAGTTTGTCTGGTTTGGATCAATGTATCAAATGCAATAATTAGAGCATAACATTTACGGAACTGGCATTCAAAGTGAGGCGAAAAAGTTTGAAAATATCCACCGGACGAAATGGATGAAGATGAATGAATACAAATGTTATAAATCAGAATTATTTATCTGCAGAGTAGAAGTTTCTGCTTTTCACATCACACAAGTCGCAAAGTGGATATGCATTAGATTTCAAACCAGTGACTCTTATGAAGTTGGTGCAAATGACTAATAAATCAAGATCTTAAATTAAGACGAATAAACTTAATTCCTCCTGTAGATGTGTTCAAATTATACTCTTCTATGTTAAACACTTATAACTAAAACTTCCACATGGCCCTGTAAGCATCACATCCACAGATAAACCTTTGTAAAATCCCCAGTGTAATCTCGTTAGATTTTAACGAGTAACAATGTAACTTCTCAGGAAATTACCAAGCTACAAACAGCTCTAATTTGCTCTGTCACCATGTCATTTGGCATCAACACGTAGACCACTTTGTTTGATCCTGTAACATGCGTTTAAGTGTTTGAAGCAGGCTTAAACCACACTGAGCAGGGTATTGTGAGCAACAGCCGTCAGGGGATGTTAGACTTGTGGTTAGACTTGTGAACTGAGCCACTACTTGCCACTTTCATAAACTGATTGAAAAATGAAGTAATGAGTATTTTATATGCATCTTTTTGACCGATATTCAACATAGTGCAATGTCATGATAAATAGTTATTGTTGCTTAATTAAAACATAAGATTTGAAGGACTTATCTGAATAGAACTGGACCACATCTAAAGCTCCCTCCTGATTAAAAACTGAGCTTCTCTCCATTTTTTGTTGTTGTTGTTTTTGGTCGTGGGTTTCAGTGTTGACATTTGCGCTGCCGACATTAGGGTGGAGGGTAGGTGGAGATGTGATTGTGCTTGACAAAAATGAGCTTGATGCGAACTTTGAAGCTGTCAGGCCTCTCAACACCTCGACAGCAACAGATAAAAAACCCTCCCGTAACCTCAGGGGTCTCACGCTCACCAAGAGTGTCAATGAAGCTGTTAAAGCCTCAGTTACTTTGTCAGCCTCGTCTGCTAAAGCTACTCCTGGAAGCCATTAAAACATATTTACTTGTTTTACATTTTTTTTAAAACGCAGAAAAGTCCTGGCTGTTTTTGGTTCGTCAATGGAAGATGCTGAAAAACGTGAGTCACATACTGCACCTGAACTTCACAAAGAGTCTTTAATTATAGACATAAAGTGCTGCTGTAGGATGAGTCAGAGGGATGTGTGCAGATAATATGAAGGGGTCAAGGCTCTGACTTCTTTTAGTCTCTGCAACTAGCTGAAGAGAACACAATTGCAACCTTTTTCAATAGACAAGCTTGTAGAAAAAGTTCAAAATGGGCTTGGTGATAATTGACAAAAGAGTGATTTCAAAAGCTTGATGTTTGTTTGAGCTTAACTACAAGACGCTTTTAGTCCACTTTTTTTGTAATTACACTTATGCCAAGTGGAAAAGAGAAAAGGGAAAGCACATGTTGAAAATATGAAGTCATCATGTCCTCATATTGAGGACCCTCTAAGAAGGAAACAACTGCATTGCTCTAAAACACATATTATAGATTACTTTTACATTTTTGCTGTCATATATCACACTTAATTGCTTCAGATCATCAAAAAGTTTATATTAAAGAAAATGTAATGCAATTAAAGAAAAAAAAAACAGTTTTCAAACCATGATTAAGGGAAACCAAGCTAGATTTCTGTCCTGTAGAATAAAGAAATCACTTAAATAGAATTTGGATGGGAGTTTTCCCATCATAAAATTATCATTTGAAAACCTTTTTTTATAAGTTTGTCTGATTCTGGAACGTGTTTGATATTGAAACATTTCAACATGGCAAGCACTACAATACATTTGAGGGCACCGTATAAGTTGCTATATGCATTAGGAAGCTCAGTAAAAGCAAGTTGAAATGAGTGAATAAACTCATGTTCTCCAAATTTAGACAAAAACAGTCGAAAAGAGGGGTGGACGAGGGGTGGACGCATAAATCTACAAGTTGAAGTGACCTTTAAATTTCATGCTCAACTTCCTCTGTCCAGGTTGAAAAGTTGAGAGGTTAGCAGGTTAACACCCTCATTAGTCAATGGTCTTTATGATTCAGCTAATGATTGCCAATGTTTGTGTTTAACCACTTCAGGCTATGCAAGATATCTAAAGACATATTGATTTAAATTGTTAGCTGATAAATCATATGAGGCATTAATGTTCATTCATCAATATAGCTATTATGTTCATGTTATCCTTGTTATATGCTCCACTTCCATATCTGTGTTTAAATAAAGAGACTGTTGCAATACAGTATTGTTAGATGTTGAGAAGTAGTAGTTGTCAATGGTTCCGTTTTGGTCATCAGTGTTTTATATGACAGCTTTAAAGCTCATTCCAGCTGCAGAGGCCATGTGCTTGTTTATTGTAAGAGGCATCTTTAAGTGTTTTTCTGGCGCAGCCCACAATGCATTCACCAGTTCAGACTTTTTCCAAAACACATTTCAAGGGTTCACAGCCCTGTATGAGCCTGAGGCACTTCTGTCTGCCAGACACCGTCAGTGAGGAATTAAACAGGAGGCACTTAGGCAACATAGATATTTGAAAAACCTGGTTTGTTTAAATGCTGTTGCGAAACGGAAATGTGTACTTGAAAGGGTGATCCAAATGTTCTTTTGTGCATTGCATTAGCCTAATTTGAAAAAAGAGACTGACACAAAGTGCCAAATTACTGTGAGGGGGACAGAAAATAAAGCAAGGTTTTCCAAATGTTTCACAAAATGAAAATTGGAAAAGTGTGGAGTGCATTTGTCTTTGCATTCAGCCCCCCTTCACTATGATGCACCTAAATAAAATCTCGGTCAGTAATCTAATTGGCAAACATGCCCACTCCTCTGGCGGGAGAATCTGTCAGCACTGCTATTAGTCTGGCATTCACTGATCACATCTTTATGGAAGAGGGCCAAGAAGAAAGCTTTCTTTGAAATAAAGCCATAAAAAACCTATTTGCAGTTTACAAGTCATGTTGGGGACACCGCAATATGTGGAGGGAGACGCCCTGGCCAGACGAGACCGACACTGATCTTACAGATCAAAACGGCATGTGTGATGGAAGCTCAACTTTATAAATGCACCTCTTCAGTAAAACATAGTGCTGACAGGATCAAGCTGTGAGGAGGATTTTGTCCATCAGGATTAATAAAGGAAAACCATCAGAGTGAAAGATCCAGGGTTCTGAGGTCCAGCTCGACAATAACTTTTAAGATATGGTTTGAGCTAAATTGGAATAGATTAAACTTTATTCATGTTTACATAGTCTGTACTCCTTATGCTTTATATAGCCAGGGATGTTTTGGAGCTTGTACTCTGTAAACATTGCCGTTTTTATTCACATTGTAACGCCATTCTGTTGTGTGTCGGTAAACAGATGGCTCTGTCAATCATTTATGAAGTTTATGGTTTCTCCATGTCTTCTTCCTTTAGGTGAAAGCTGCATACTAGGATTACCTGCCTTTGTTGTGTCCAACATGGCAAATATTCAATTTCCATAAGCAGAATCTATAATATATATCTGAATCCAAATCTAGACTTAAAATTAAAGGAGAAATAAAAGGTGTGAAAGGAAACTGAATCTCTCAGACACAGTCCAGTTAACAATAATGCAAGTCTAACATTTACCTCGTAAATAAAGGTCGACTAGGTAGATAATACTTCAAATGATGAAATCAGATCAATCAATCAATCAAAAAAAAAAACAGTTTTAGGTTCAATTTTTAAAAAATTGAATAGATTTGAAAGTTTGTCGTTTGGATTTGCATTTCTTTAAAAGCCAGATTACAATCAACATTCTGAGAGAAAAACTGAAGTTTTTATAGACCTTGTATGAAAAATGTGCTTCAGCTTGCATAAATTTGTACCAATTTCACATCTATGAAATTTTTTTTTAGACAGTTGCAAATCTTATTAAAAATATTAAACATCAACTAAATGTTATACTGTTCTGTTGGAGAAATAATCAAGTAGGTGCCATCAAATTAAAACGTGCGAGTAGATATGCATTCACTGACTCTCCACAAGCAGGGTAAACCACAAAAGGTCATTTTAAATAAGCTAGATGCTTGCAGAATGTTGTATTCAAGCATATGAATAAAAAGTTGAGTGAAAGGAAAAGATATGGTAAAAAAGATTCAAAAGCAACAGAGATTTAACAGTGGAGCAGTTTTGGACTGCAGTGTCTGTGCTTCAAGAGGCACACAGAGTTATCTAGGATGTAGGTTACAACTTTCACATTGCTTGTGTTAGGCCATTTCAGGGACAATGTTGGAATCATCTTCTGTAAGCTAAAAAGAAAAAATACGGAACTGTTGACCAGTGGTCCAAGGTTTTTCAGTACATTTTGCATTCATCGTATTAATCCGCTAAATGTGAGCCATGTCTTATGCTGGTGTTGGTCCAATGTGTTTTATGCACATTCATGTTTAAGCAGTCTGCAAAAATCTAATTTTCAGATAAATTATGACTACGACTTTAAGCTATAATCAGCAAACACACCAGATATGCAATAGTTCTGTGTTTAACGAATTTATGCAATTCATGAGTTTCCTTTTTTGAGTTTCTGAAATCCATGAACTTTTTAATGATATTCTAATCCACCGAGAAGTGCCCACATACACTTTAAGGCAGATAGGATTCTGGAAAACAAGTTTCAAAAGCTTTGCCTACAACATGGTCTCAGTAGATTCTTGTCTGGATTTCCTCACTCTCCGACTAAGCTAACATGGAGCAGCTGTTTGAACTCTTTAGACTGCAAGCAAAATGACAGAGGAGAGACACGACATGCACCAGGTCATTATACGAGAGGATGGAGTCACTGTCAACATTTGCACTACGCAGACATGAAGGGGACCCTATTAATCCGCTAAATGTGAACCGGGGGTGTCCACACTTGTTGAGCCATTTCTTTCCGTCTCTGTGTTGGTATCGAAACATCTATGCTGACAGGGTTAACTACAGAACAACAATATTTAGACTGACTCCTTCTGACCAGGACTGCTGAGTGTTTACAAAGTTTGCCAGCAGTTTTAAAAGGATTTCCTGGATTACATGTTGCTTACATTGTCCATTCTCTGTAACATCAACACTTTTTACTACTCTTAATGTGCTTTTTTTTTTTTTTGCTCATATATATTGGAATATTAGATTTTTTTTAACTATTATTTATTTAGCACTCTTTTAGAAAATAGAAACCAGTTGTACCATAATTGACAAAAATCTAAATTTAACAAAGCTGACTGAAGTACACTATAAATGCGTTTGCTCAAAGGACGGTCTTCCCTGAGAGTAGTGGACAAGCCCATTGTTGATATATCTGGGCTTGCTCTTTAATAAGAAAAAAATAGTTCACATATAAAACCAATATCCGATTCATATTGTGGCTGATAGACATAATAAGGAATATACTGAAAAAGGTTGCTGCATCTAAGCTGAGACAAGGGTCACAGGCAGGATTTTACTCCCAAGACCAAGGCCTGGAAATGCAGTCGCAAGCTTGGGGAAATGAGAAATGCTTTCTAGCATAGACTTTATCTGCGTCAGCATCAGTTTGAAAAGCTTGTTGCTGAAGTAGACCTCGATCCATCCACCTTTTTTTGTGAACTTTGAGCTATGGAGTGTTTGCTAAAGGTGTAATTCTAGCTTTCCTTGCACCATACTTCAGCAACCACCAGGTCTCTGGTCATCAGTCACCATCAAGAAAGGAGCGCTCGTCCTGTGAAGGCAAACAAAGACACCCACTCCAAACACCTTTAGCTCAGCTCGCCTGGGTCACCCGTGGACTGTGGAAGTCCAGGGCCATCGGCTGGGGTCACTGAGGTTGAAATAACACCGCTACTTCAGTTTGACCCACCCAATTAAAGCACGACTGCCATTTCTCATTTGATCTCCCACCAGATACCAAGTCTCTGTCCATTCAGTGATAGATAGATTTAGAATGTGTTCATTGTTTATCTCATAACCCATCTCATGAAATCACCCCAAGAAGCCACACAAAGAGACTGCAAAAAATAAAAAAATAAAAAAAAAAAAGACAACTTTAGGTTTGGAGCAAAGCCAGAATTAAATGTGACATGGCTTACTTTGGTTGACTGCAGTGACTAATGGATAAAATCTAGAACATTTTTAATTTTATGCAAAGTTTGCTTCCTTTTGTTTCTTATGAATCTATAATCCAGTCGCCTGGCACTGACTGAAGGATTTATGTCACAGAAAAAAAAAAAAAAAACATTTTAATGGACAAAGCCAATAAACCCACTCAACATCTTTACTTTGAGATCCTCATTTTCATCTGAACATTCGTGTCCTCAGCTGTACCATGGTTTCAAATAATTTTCTTGCCATTTTATCTGTGTAATTATCCTCATATGTGCATGCTCTCACAAGCGCATCTTAAATTATCCACATATTTTCATTTCCAGCTCGAATGTGGGAAGAACATCTGAAGCACATAAATGGATGTGCAGCAGTGTAACCACTTCTCCAGTATTCCTGAACTGGAGCATCTTTTCACTGTCGCATTGCTCTTTAATTTAGAGGAGGTCGGCTCTGATCTGAAACCAACATGTCAGACTTATGGGTTTATAATTACACAAGTAACATGTCTCTGTAACTTGTTTTCTCCAATTTGGAAAGTGCTGCTAGGCTCTAGGATGAAATTACTTATATTTGTACCAATTTATTTCAGACAGGAGATGACAAATTAATATTTTTTCTATGCTGTATATCCAATCTTAAATAAATAAATGAGTGCATAAATAAGGTTATTCTAATTCAGAACCTGTAGCTAGCAAGACTTTTTTGTACTTGACCAATTTTTAAGTGATTTTTCTGATTTATAACAACCAGGTGTTTTAAATTTGCTGCTACGGAATTAGAACATAATGACTAAACCTATGTAAGAATGCATTTGCAATTTACATATTAGAAGCTACAAATTACAAGTGTCAATAATTGGGAAAGATTAAGCATTACTTTCTTAAATTCAAATATTTAGTTACTAAAAATATAAGCTGAAAAGACCAATAATAAAAATTAAAAAGACCCATCAATCTACTTCTGAGTGGCGGTCCTACACATAGCATTCATATACTATGTCCAAATAACTATCAAGATGGCAGACCCATTTGAAACAGTACAAACTATAATATTTAATTTTATTGTGCAAAAATGTAATTTTACAATTGATTTCCATTCATTATTTTCCCCACTCGGTGATTATGACAGGTGGGACGTTGCCGCAGGTGTTAAATAATCAACATTTTGTTTTAATTAAGTCTCGAGTTTCAGAAGCAATGCGTTGAATCAACTTTTACTCCAGTTGAGGTGACCGACTGCACAACGTAGCCCAGATTTTTGACCTTTATTCTCAAATGTCACAGAACATGTAAAGCAAGCTTTCCTTTCCTCTGGCTGCGTTTGTTTTGACATCTGATTATGAATAAGTGACATGTGTAAATGTGTAAGATCTGCACATTTGAGTGCATGTCTGTGCAATTAGTTTTGCCAGTTTAGGTTTGAGGATTTAAAAAGAAAGAATTTAAAAAAAACTGTAATTGTCAACTTTTATATATGCTTATGTCTCCATATGGCTGTGAATTCTGAATGCAGTCTTCTGTGAACGGCGAGGGTCCAGTGACAGGATGTAATGGCAGGGTTCTTAGGTCAAAGGCACACATCTGTAGCTTTGCCCAGACTGTGCCGACTGCAGTCAAAGTGGGCAGCCAGCCGCACTCTAATGTGTATTAGCAAGACAAAAGGTGAGAAGAGAGGAGGGCATAAGATGGGCTTTGATTTCTCTGAGATTTATAGGCGTGATGAAATCAGCTCTGAATAAGCTGGGCCTGCCCATTTGCTCAATCGTTTAGCTACATCTGAAGGCACTTGGGTTTGTTCAAGGAGGCAAACATCCCCCTCCAAAAAGACAGCAAATCTAAAGAGAAAAAAGAAAAGGGTGAGCTGCAGCCCCTTTTGAAGTTCCTCATGTCCCATTCAGAGACTCATCTACTCTCCCTCCTCATTGTGAGTCCTGCTTCTCAGCTATCCTTGCCTTCCTGAAAAAAATTCCCATGTGTAGACACAAATGATTCCTGGGATACCAAGAAAACACTTGGCAGCCAAGAGATAAATGTCAGTAGCTGCTGTTTAACAATCTTACTCTAAGGAGAGTCAGCCATGTGGTTGAAAAATGCTGGCCTTTATCAAGTAGTAAAACAGCGCTGATGTATGTGTATACAGCCATCACAACACCCAGAGGATGGTGATAAGGGTGTCTTTCTCCCAATTTCCTTTCCTCCATCCTCCATGTCCTGCAGTAAATACTAAGTGCCCCTCTGCGACCCACACAGTGATAAATAACCCTTAAGGTTAACTACATTTCAAATGGAGCAGGGAGGCCATTATCGGCCTCCAGAGTTTTCTTGACATCCTCAATATGTTATCTGTGAGCCCAGGGACTTTTACCAGACCAACATTAGCTGGCTTCGCTCTTTTTGTTGAGTCTGATAAATTCAAGGGAGAACCTCTTTAACCATCAAGCAGTGGAAACAATGTTAATCTGGTGAATCCATGTTCAGCTGCCTCAGCTTGTAGCTGTGCAATGCAACATTCGGTGCCTTGAAAAAGTATTCGCACTCCCTCCACTTTTCACGTTCAACCCCTAACCTCAATGCTATACAGGAAATGTATAGCTAATGCTAAATTTCAACACAGAGAAATCTGGTCTTTCTACAACTAATCTGAAAAATTTGATCCTCTATTGTCCTGCAACTTTTGGATGAATGCTGCTCCAATACTCCTCCAATACTCCAATAAAAAGTTAATGACAAAACCTGATGACACGCCATGGAGGTTATTCAATTTTTCAATTCATATGTGATGGAACAGGGATGCAACCAAACGTTTCAGGACAGCGGCACTCAAAGACTTGATTTGTAGACCTATGTTGATTTGGGATACATTTCTACATTTAAAAAATTAACATTTTATTTAAAAAAAAAAAAACATAGCTTCAGCTCAGCCAGATTGTGTGGTGAACATCTCTGAAGATTCTCAATTGGATATGTTATAGGCTATACACTGAACGCTTTGATGTAACTCATGTGATGCAAAATTACATTCTCCCCTTTTTGTCCTTCCATTAAATATTATTTTATTGAAAACAGCTTGATTTCCCTTTAAAGCCACACTAAAATTATTAATGTATAAGACTTATATTATTAAGATTTAAGATTAATCATGACGTGCTGATATTCTGGGAAGTGACCCAAAAACAAGACAAGGACATACAAATACAAAAAGCGAATGGTTAGTCCCATCTTCACATTTACTAAGGAGAAAACAAACAATCCAGAAGCCGGGCAGTGTAAGAAAAAAATAAGTAAAAATCAAACTCTAAAAGGACAGCAGTAAGTAATAAAACTGTAAAAACAAAATGCAAAAATTACTAAATGTTTATAAGGAACACTTTAATATAATCCTTCTAAGACAAATGAAAAACACTGCATACCTGTGTCGCATAAACCAACACTGAAAATCAAATCCAAACGATCTGGTGTAGCCCTACCTGACAAAAAAAAAAGCAGCATAAAAACAGAAACATACAATGCAATCAGATTAAAACACAAATCTATAAAGTTTACCTGCAGCGTCGAACAGCCACACAACCAGGCAAAGCTACCATCCGTAACGTCGCTAATAGTGTGGCTCTGTAAATATAAATTATATATAGATATATACAGGAGTGAAAGTGAAAGTAGTTTTAAATTCATGGGGGTACCATGACAATTATATATATATATATATATATATATATATATATATATATATATATATATATATATATATATATATATATATATATATATATATATATATATATATATATATATATATATATATATATATATATATATATATATATGTATATATATGTGTGTGTGCGTGTGTGCGTGTGTGTGTGTGTGTGTGTGTGTGTGTGTAATTCTTGGGGAGTTTGAGTCTGTTGGATACCATTTTCAAACTTAATAAGAAATTTTAAACTGATTTGCCCTGGTATGATTCAATGAATTCACGATAGATAGATAGATAGATAGATAGATAGATAGATAGATAGATAGATAGATAGATAGATAGATAGATAGATAGATAGATAGATAGATAGATAGATAGATAGATAGATAGATAGATAGATAGATTAGATAGATAGATAGATAGATAGATAGATAGATAGATAGATAGATAGATAGATAGATAGATAGATAGATAGATAGATAGATAGATAGATAGATAGATAGATAGATAGATAGATAGATAGATAGATAGATAATAGATAGATAGATAGATAGATAGATAGATAGATAGATAGATAGATAGATAGATAGATAGATAGATAGATAGATAGATAGATAGATAGATAGATAGATAGATAGATAGATAGATAGATAGATAGATAGATAGATAGATAGATAGATAGATAGATAGATATCAGCGTTGCTGATGAATGCTGAAGGGAGCCTGGATGGGGCAGATCAGTGAGCTTAATGACTGCCCTCACTAAATATGAGCTTAACAGGGGGGCAAAGGGGGCTCGTGAAGAATCTAGAATCAATGAAGCTAGACAACGCCCCAATGGGCACAGCGAGTTTGCCGGATGATGATGCTGGAGAGCCATCTGTGAGCTGAGACATACAGAAGTGAGCAACCCTGGCGGACTGGTGACGGGGTTCTCCTGGAGGTGTGCTAGAAAAGATGATCCGGTCAGAGGAGTCCACGAGGAGATCAGCAGGGCTGACGAGAGTCAGTGGTGGGAAGAAAGGGATGGCGGATCGAAGAGAGGTCAGGATGGGGGCAGCTGAAACTCACAGGACAAACAACCATGCACACACACACACACCTAGGGAGAATTTGGAGACGCCAATTAACTTGACAGTCATGCTTTTGGACTATGGGATGAAGCCGGAGTACCCGGAGAGAACCCATCATACACAGGGAGAACATGTCAACTTAATAATTAATTATCCATCCATTTTTGGTACACCCATGTCCTTGCTGGTGCCCATCTCCAGCTAACGTTCCAGGCAAGAGGCGGGGTCACCCTGGACAGGTCGTCAGTCTGTCACAGGGCAACACAGAGACAGACAGGACAAACAACAATGCAAACACACTCACACCTAGGGACAATTTAGAGAGACCAATTAACCTGTCAGTCATGTTTTTGACTATGGGAGGAAGCCGGAGTACCCGGAGAAAACCCACCATGCACGGGGAGAACAAGCAAACTCCATGCAGAAAGACCGGGGCTAGGAATTGAACCCAGAACCTTCCTGCTGCAAGGCAACAGCTCTACCAACTGTGCCACTGTGCAGCCCACATTAAAATCAAAGTATCTAAACTTTTTAGAACCAGTACCTCCAAATGAACCACCCAATTCAGGGGATGCTGCAGGTAACCAAAGAAACCCCAAAATTACAGGTAAACAATCTGGTTGTACATTACAAAAAGAAGCAATACATTCCAGGTGAGTAACGTCGTTTTCTCTTCATGACAGGAAAGAAGGTCCAAAAGAAGTGAAAGTGACAATCCATCTGTAAAATTGTATTTAGAACCTCCTCATCCTCTTACATGCCGAACCCTTAGAAACTGCATGATAACAAAAACCTCTGTCCATCCGTCCATTTTCCTCTGCTGTTTCTGGGTCATGGGGTAACAGCTTCAGAAAGGAGGCCCAGTCTTCCCTCTCCCCAGCCACTTCTTCCAGCTCCTCGGGGGGAATCCCAAGGCGTTCCCAGGCCATCCGAGAGACATAGATCCTCCAGCGTGTCCTGGGTCTTCCTTGGGGCCTCCTCCCGGTGGGACGTGCCCGCAACACCTCATCAGGGAGGCGCCCAGGAGGCATCCTTACCAGACGCCCGAGCCACCTCAACTGGGTCCTCTCAACTTGGAGAAGCAGCGGCTCTACTCTGAGTCGCTCCCGGATGTTGTAGCTTCTCACCCTATTTCTAAGGGAGAGTCCAGACACCCTGCAGAGGAAACCCATTTCGGTCGCTTGTATCCGTGATCTCGTTCATTTGGTCATGACCCAAAGCTCATGACCAAAGATGAGGTGGGAAAATAGATCGACTGGTAAATCGAGAGCTGTCTCTGTTTGACTCTGCTCTCTCTTCACCACTACAGACCGGTACAGCGCCTGCTTCGCAGCAAACACTGCCCCAATCAGCCTGTCGATTTCCTGTTCCCATTTTCCCTCATTTGTGAACAAGATCTCCAGATACATAAACTCCTCCACTTGAGGCAGGAACCCCTCTCCTAATCTCTCCCAGAGAGGAGACATTCCACGTCCAAAGAGCCAGGTTCTGCAACTGAAGATCAGGTCGACGGGGACCCCTCCCTCAAGCACCATCCAGATTCAGAAGAGGACAGAACAATTTAGGACAGAAGTTTTGAACATACGATGATAACAATTCCTGCAGCTGCCCCAAAACCCAGGCCAAAACCCAACCCGTTCATAAAGGACTCTCCACAATCTGTCAAAAAGCTCCACATACTCCAGCTTGCACGCTGCTGCTGTGGCACTTCTCGATTCAAATTTTGAAGAATCGCTTCCACAATTTCCTCTTCATCCGACTCATTTAAATTGTAAGACCTTTTAATAGTCTTCATCAGCTCTGCTATTTCTCCTAGCAACTCCTCTGTACTCAAATCTCTTATCCTCCTCCTTTGGACCCTTATATAAAATTCCTCAATATCATCCCTCAAGTTGTTGTCCATGTTAAGAGTTTTTAGTCTCCAGTCTTTGTCCAGTACTCGAATGAAAGATCTTGGGAATGTTCAAGTACTTAGAGACAGTTTTATGATGTCATAACAAAAGAAAATGATATTATTACATCACAGAGAGAGTGATGTCATAACTGACATACATTTGGATTTGCATATATTTATGCATTTTATAAAATATGTTAATATGGTTTTCTTTTGCATATTATTGAAATATGTTTAATCTAGGTCATGCTAGTTCTGCTATTATATTGTTTTTGTCATGTTTTAGTTTGTGAGAAAGTGTGGTGGGAATTTAACATTATGGCTCCTCCTTGCAGGAACTTGTTTTATGCCAGACACTGACCTTACCTCGATGCCCATTGTGTTTTACCCAGGGATGAAAGTAGTTTTAAATTCTTGGGGGTACTATGACAAAGAATATATATATGTGTTCAAGGGACCAGACCAAATGTGGAGGCGGGCCAGATCCGGCCTGCGGGCCGTAGTTTGGGGACCCCTGGGTTAGGTGGTCCCCAAACTAAAGCTTGTGTGCTTTGGAGTTTCAGTGCTGATTAACTTTTTTTGAAGCGACAAAAGCTGGTAGCTCTTGAATTGCTACAAAATAAAGCTGTATTTCCTCCCTCAGCCCACTGGCTGCAATGTTGACACCTTGAGATGCCATGAGACCTAAATTCTGAACATCATGGCATGGAGTGCATCCCAGTTTTCCATGTCTGGCATATAACCATTCATTTTAGCTTTTAAACTGGTTATATTGATCCTGTGTCCAGACAGAGGGGTAATCAGTAGCCCAGCATCACGACCTGTTTGTTCTGAAGATCCTGCAGCTTCCACTTCATCTTCCTAACATGGCACCTCCTCACCCTGACTCTCATACTAATAGGAGGAACCACAGAGCTCTGTTAGGTTAAAGCTCGTCTTCTGAAGTTGGGATATTTTTCCTCCAACAGGTTCCAGAGGAATCACCTCAAACCAGATGTTGGACTGGATTTTATTTCAATGTCATTTGTGAATGTTTCTCATTTTCAACAGTGGAGCTATAAAGGTTGAAAAAGGTTATTATTTTGGAGAAAAGGGTTAGGGTTTATGAGCCAGGAAGCTGAACGTCTTGCTCCTTTATTACGTTTTTTTGACACAACTTTGAGCAGTGGTGTAGAAAAGCTCAATGAAAGGTTGAGTGAAACTATAAGAAACAGAAAAAATAAACTATGTATCAGCTCTAAATACACAGAATAAACTTCTAGTGTCTGAATAAAATTAACGTGAGCTGCAGTTAAGAAACAGTCACGTAGCAACTGTTGCTATGTAAACAAAAACTATCAGGATATGGCTTTTCTAGAATAAACACATTTGGAAAACAATCTCAAAATAAACTAACAAAACATCTAACACCAAACAGAACATAGATTGAACAGCCATTGTTTTCGGAGGTGTAAGAAAAGATTGACAACACAGGAGGTGAAGTTCATACATTAACAGGCAGGCTTTCTCTCTGTGAACAGGTATTCCAAACTGCAACTTCCGCGATCGACATGTTGCACCGCTGCTCTAGCAAAGCACAACAGTTCAGAAACAATATGACATGAGAAAAAAAGCTATTTATTAACTGATTAAGTCGTGTTTTAGATTGTTCTTTAAAAATTAATCAGTCACGGCTGATTAGTGGGTGAACTCACAGCTGCACGGAACCCATTGATTTTTTTTTTACAGCACACAGCCGCTCCTCTCTTGAGGGTACCCCCGCTAAATCTTTTAGGGGTACTCAGTACCCTGCCGTACCCCCTTACTTTCACCCCTGGATATATATATATATATATATATATATATATATATATATATATATATATATATATATATATATATATATATATATATATATATATGTTTAAATCCACAGTTTTAAACTGTGGATTTAAAACTGTTTTCCTAAAACCTACCATGGTCGCCAAACAATGGAGAACGCATGGGCCCAACACACACCTGGTCACACAAACAGGAAATTGGCCACAGCCCTGCCAGCTTCCTTTTCATGGAAGCTCATTCTATAAGGAAGGTGCGACACCTTGTGGTGCCACCTGTTACACATCCATAAGTGAAGGCAGTTATGCTTTATTTGTGTGTAAATTCCAATGGTAGCTCTATTGTAGCATAAAACCATGTGGCGCAGTAAAGTTACAGTTAAGCTTTTCATGCTACTATTTATTTTTAAGCATTTTCCAGAAGGCAGATTTTCACAAGCCGATATTATTGAAGTCTTTACTCACCAGCATCATTTCATAGCTAATTGGAAAGAAATTTAAACTCTTACTATTGTTAAATTTGTTGTTGTTGTTGTTGTTGTTGTTGTTGTTGTCATTTTATTCTCGTTTTAGCCAGTAGAACATTTGAACATTTAAGAACTGACATCCATAAACCTCTAATCAGACTTAATTAACCTCCCATAGGCTTATAACTCGCAATTACGGGTAGATTCAAGGCTGATCCTCTCATGCTAACAGAAGGTGGCATCACAATATGCATATATATTATTCTTCTAAATAAGTCTCTAAAGATTTATTTACTTTGTGGTGATTTTAAAGATTTTCTTAGATTTGAGGTGCTTTTTTTTTACTTTGAAAACATTTTTTCTTTGTATGGCCAGATACAACAACCACATTACATAATGGTTGGTTTAATTCCTGTGCTCCATGTTGTAAGAAGTGTCAAATATTTATACCAAATGGTTTGTTGTATTTTTTTTTATTAAAGAAGCTGTGATGTCTGCAAATATGTGCTGAAGGCACCATCTAGTGGAAATACAGGCTTTCTTCACAAAATTGCATTACGTCGACATTTATAAACTGGTTCATGGTTCCTTTACTATGTATTTTTTAATTGGCAAATTTGATTTAAAGGATGATATGTGTGCATATGTGCATTATCCAGCAAATTCTTCTGTTTGTGAATGAATCTACTCACTACTGATATTTGGGGAAAGTCAGCATTAAGTGATTTTACACTAACAGTAGAGACAGGTCGCAATAAATACAAGTAACGCTATTAAATGTTTGCAAATGTTGAAGATGTAAATTTAGAATTATATCATAAAAATCTCAGTTTTTATAGATAAGGTTTGGACATCTGTGAAACAGCCAGAGCTCCAAATAAATCAAAATACCTTGTTTGCAGTTATGTTAATCCCATTTGTATATCTATATTGATTGGTGTTATTTTGCTCAAATAATGCTTTCACATTTTATTCCAAGTTGGATCTGCATTTGATGAGAATGTTGACTGTATGTCTGTCGCCAGGGGGTGCTGTTAGCAAATTCAAAGTTTGATTCTTGTCTGTTACATCATTGTTTACATCATTTTTATGTAAACAGTTCTTGAATAATGAAAATATATACATATATTATAAGCTTGTTTTCTGTTCTAGTTGTGCTATGAGAAACTGCCCTGCAATTATTACATCTCATAGTGTGGCATCACATGTTAAAATGTAGCTTTTAATTGCAATTATTTCAATATGTCATCACCAAAATGTCAATCATTGATAAATTTCATATGTAAATGATTCATTTTAATCCAAAACCTCCACCAATTGATATAAATAGTTGTTGTCAAATTGCATTATGTAAGTAATTATTTTTCCAGATTTGATTGGTTACATAACTTCAACTTAAAAAAAGAAATAGTTGGTTCAAAATTTTGAAGTCCTTGTGGATTTTCCCCTCATCCAAGCAGATTCAAAAAGAAGCTCAGATGTGGACACGCATAATCACATCTACAACTGTCCTTTAACAAGCGTGTTCCTTTCTCTAGCCGTGCATTTTTAACACTAATTAAGCAATTAAATTTATAATAATTTCAAAGTCAGAGCTTGGGGAAGACTAATTCAACTTGATGCTAGTCTGTTTTATACATTCCTAATTGTTTTATGGTTCACCAGCAGAAGCACTGATGTTCAAATTTGAAAGCTCTAGTTAGAGATTTGAGGTGACGTCAACCAACGTTGTCAATTGTCCTCCTTCATCAGATTTGTTTCCTTTATGCAACACATTAATATCTCTAACAGTGATGCTGTCCCACATTATGATGACCTCACCACTATGCTTGTCATATCGTCATAACCTTTGAAAGCCTTATCTTCACTCCTTTAAACATTTTTTTCTGAGCCCTCTCATAGATCAAAGTGATGCACAACTGGTGACAATACAGACATCGTTTTTAGTGTCTTGAGATGATATGTATAAGTTGCTCTGTGAATGAAATGAACATAAATTAAATAAAGTTTCTAAAAACTTGCTCAAATTGCTCAGATGAGTTTGGCATAACTAAAGGTATCACTCAGACACTTTAGCTAAAAGAAGAGGTTAGAGGGTAATCTGCAGCCCACTTCAATGGGCTTAGTGCTCTAAGCAGGAAGCTGGGGTGCCAAGTGAACACATACAGGTGCTGACTCCCTATAATATGACATTCATACATCATGAGTCGATGTGAACTTCTGAGCATACCTGAACAAATAACTTAAGTCTTTACTGAGGAGCGACATTTATTTCAAACGGGTTATTCAAAATACAAAACAAAACCAAAAAAAAAAAACAGAAGAAATTACAGTTTAGCTAGGCAAAAGAAATTACAAGCAAAGACACAAGTAAGAATACATGGGTCAAAAATAGTAAGTAAAGAAAGCACCATTTTTAATGTTACAAAATTTTAAACATTTTTATTTGGAATATCAAGTAAAATGTCAAATAAAAAAAAAAACTTCAAGATTTTATTAACACTTTTTTCCTTTTTTTTTGTCCTTTCATACATACACACATATTGTAGTAGGGTAGTAAGGCACAATGTTAAGAGCATCTGGCATTAAGTGGAGGTAAGACAATAAAAAAAAGACAGAGCTTGATACACTGGAAGCCGAAGCGACATCTCTTTGGTACAGCTGCATGATTTGGAAGAGACACACTATCAATGAGCATGACAATGTTAACTCGACAACATTATGTACAAAAAATATGTAAAAAAATGTTATAAATATGTCTAAAAAAAACCACAGACACTATTTACATCTTCACACTGAAGGAAGGTAGGGCTATTCAACGTTTCACACTCGGTGGATTATTTTGGGATGTTGGGAAATCGATTGTCACCAAAACAGTTGTTGGAATCCACAAAACAGATTGCTGTGATACTTTCGACATGTGATGGGAAAACTGTATTGCTTGGATGTCAGTTCATTGTCTGTGAGTGCAGAAGGCACAGTGCGATGTTGTGATGACGAGTCTCCAAACTCTTTTCTTTTCTCCCCCAGCTTTCTCTGCTCTCAATCTTTCTTCCTCAGTATGAGATAAATGAGGCCACTGATGAGACTCAGAGGGAAAGCCACCCAGGCCAGCACGTAAGAGTAGCCAAAGCCTTTCCCATTACTCGGTCTCATCACGGTGTAGATAATCGCTGCGCACATCACAAAAACACCTGGGAAAGATTTTATTTTTTTCAAAATGAGAGAAAGAGAGAGAGAGACAGAGAGAGAGACAGAGAGACAGAAAGATCAGGAGGGTTGCAGATGATGTCATAGCTCAGACTACTTCCTTTCAGGGTGTAACCCCTCTCAGTAATAAAGTCATACTCACTCGCCAAGATCTGGAAGATGGAGGTGAAGTAGAAGCGTCCGCCCTTAAACAGTCTGAACAGCTGATAAGCGAAAGCTAACAGGGAGACGAAGCAGAAGACTACAGCCAGGATCATGAGGGCTTGCACAGCCTGGATCCAATCTAAGAAAAAGGAGAAAGAATAATTTTCAGTCCTCATAATCTATAACAACAACAAACAAGGTTTGTTATTCTGGAATGTGCATAAACCTTCATTGCTGGCCTGTGAACAGCTGTAGGCTTTCGGTTCTGAGAGGCAGCTATACCAAAGATCGCTGTGTCCTTTTTCATCTGCAACCCATTGCTAAAAAAGAACAAAAAAATAACAATTAAATAAAAAAAAAATACAAGCAGTCATAAGCACAAACGTGTTATTCTTGTTTCCAAAAACTACAACACCAAATTGCCACACAATAAAGCCGCTGCAACCTTAAATAGAATGCGTCGCTTACACTGGATGCTGTAGACACAATGAGGAGGATGAAAACGAGGAGGTGCAAAGCAAGCACTCCCAAAAGAATGCACAGCATGTTGGATACAGATCTGGAGAGGCATAAGAAAGCAGAGGTAAGAAAAACATCGATTCATTCAGCAGCTCAGCACAAGTATTTACTCATTTCGACACCAGGGGGAGGCATTTCCTCACTTCTGCACCGACCGCAATGTTTACCTCAATGTGAAAGTGTCCCATTACATCGAAAGGAAAAAGAGAAAAAAAGACACTTTTTAAAAGCATACATTTTTTTCCTTTAATGAGTAAAGCATACTAAGATTAAACGAATATAAAAACACTTTGTGTCAATTCAAGACGCCGAGCCACATAATTATTTAAATGTGAAAATGACTTAATTACTCAAGTCTTATAAACAATGTTTTCATAGTTCCTTCTAGCAAAAACAACTTTATGAGAAAGCTCTGCTTGAAAAGTTTTTTTTTTTTATCGACAGTCTGTTTTACGAGCAGTCAAACTCAATCCATATGCGAGGGAAAATATCCCAGTAAGCGCCGCCGCCATGCGTAAACTTAGTTCGTCTCTGTTTTGTTTTCTCAAGAATGAAAAGTCAAAACTACGACAGTCGAGACACGTAAACCGCCGAGATTTGAGCTCGCGACATCATTTTTGTATCGCTACAGTAAATCCAAAGCGGTTTTGAAGTCCAAGAAGGCCTGATAGTTAAGTGAAATAAATGGTTCTTTATGAACATATACACATACACCAAAGGGAAATAAAAACAAAACATACGTTTAGTGACTGCAAAAAAAAAAAAAAAAAGTTTCAAAACTTAAATCCAACTTACAAAAGGTAGAGCAGAAGTTTTCAGTGGAAAAGGGCGTGTTGAAGAGAAGTGAAGAGTTGGGAAAGAATCGTAGCGCTTCTGCTCCTCTCGGCTCTCTCTCTCTGCAGTTACTATTCCAGATGTGTCTCATGCAGCCCAATCAGTCTGAGAACACCGCCCTGCAGGCCCTGCACGTCACCGGAGGTCTGCTCCTTTCCAACCCCCCCTTCTTTCTTATTCCCGCGGAATGATATGGGCTGTGCTGAAGTTCGGAGGGCTGTACAGGGTGTCCAGTAGTATTTTGTTTTCTTGCTAAAGTCTTGGAAATGCAAGAGGCGTTGGTCGGCTCAGTATTTTAAAGCTTACCACTCTGCATTCTGCGTGGCTGACACACCTAATAAAGCTGCATGTTGTTTGTCTTTGTTTGTCTTATCCTTTTATAGCTCGGTAGAAAAACTCAAGTCCTGTCTCTCATTGTTTTGGCTGTTGACAAATTGTGCTCTTATTGTGCGTTCCCTTTTATTGCACTAATAAAAACAGTTTAACTCAAAACAATAAAACTGGCATAGCATTAAATGCCAGTTTAATAAATAAACATGGCTTTCAAAAGTCTGCCTTCTCCCTATCAGAAAGGCAACTTTTTTGTCAATATTACAGTCCAACCAAAAATGGGACAATCCCACACAAATTCTAACACATCAGCTTTAAAATCTGTCATAGTCACGCTTGGCATTTATGAAACAGAATGTCACGATCTTCTTCAGATTATTTTACAATCCAGATAAATCATAATTTAACTGGGTGAAATTTGTGGATCTCTGTATTTTGCCTCAATTATGTAAGGCTGAACTCCTAGGTGGAAATATCCCCCTGTCTGATATTATCTGTGCTCATCTCCATAGTTTTCTTTGAGGGAAGACTTCTTCAGACTGAATGGGAATATTTAAAAAATCAAAACAAATTATATTGAAACTCACTTATTTTTGTCAATTCTAGTAGTTTCACATAATTGCCATCTCTAGAGTCTGTTCTTAAGAGAATCCATGAAATCAGGTGACCTGCATGGTTAATATGTAGAAAAATTTTTGTTGTTGTTGTTGTTGTTATATTCTGCATTGGGATTTCTCTTGTTGCATTTATGTTTCTTTATTAGACTTGAACAGTTGTTCAAAAATAAAATGCATCTCTAGCTTTTTATATTATTCAAACACATAAAATGAACTGATCTGTGATTACGGCATTAGGGAATGACCTTACATTTTATAAATATATCCTAAGGTGACATGAGAACCGACTGCCTTATGACCACAGCTTAGATTTGCTTTTTGCTGTGTACCTCAGATAATGAGCTTAGCTTGGTATGAAGAATGACTTTGACATAAACGTTTTAGCTAGCTTAGCTTTAGCTAAACAAACTAAAGTTTGATGTAAACTTAAATGTGTGGTCCAGCACAGAATGTTTCTTAGTCTTTTGGCAGTTCTTAGCTTTTACCAAAGTGTAGTATTCATCAGAGGCAAGCAGTTCCTGGCCCAGTTAGGCCTTCTCTACACAAAAGGGTGGTTTCCTGAGTAAACCACTTATTTAACAGTTAGTCTGAGGAAAACTGACAGCTCAACCACACAGCCAGTCCACTGATGTTTCTGTACTGATAAACATAACAAAGTTACATCAAACCGAAAGCCTGGAGCTTGTCTAATTTTGACGAATATCACACAAACTCACTATCAAGCCAGAAGCCATGCATTGTGGACAAGCCTTGGAAAAAGGAACAGTTCAAAGAGACAGACTACATGTCTCAGCAAAATGTTTACAGCAATAATAACATTTTGGATGCTCAGCTTGTGACGGGCATGGGTATCTGGGTTTAGGTGCAGGGTTTGTTATGATCAATTTTCTTGTTGGTTCTTTGTGATAATTAGTCTGTCCAGATTCTGTGTGTTGTCGTCTCTGTTATTGTCTCTTGGTTCATTCTTTCATGTTTAGTTTCATAGTTTATCCGTGTGCTCTGTCTTGTGTGCATTTTCATTTATTTGTCTTAGTTGTTTGTCAGGCTTGTTTCATCTTTTGGTTCGTTTTTGTCTCAGCTTGGACAATTAGTTAGATTAAATTGATATTTGTTTATTTTTATTCATTTGATAATGCATTCATTAGTAGACTTTTGTTTGTAGCCTTCTCTATATTAAACACCCTGATAGTTCACCACAGATATTTACCCATTCAACAAACCCCAAGCATTCTTTGCTGGAGAGTAATATTTGACTAAACCAGCGTCGTCAGTTAAATTATAATCAAATTGTGTAAGCAGAATTTGTCCAAAAAAAAATTGTTGCAAATGTAGTGTAACTGAATTGAATATTAGATGTGCAAACTACAAATTGAAATACATTTGTTAGGTAAATTTGACCTGTCATCTGATAGGCAAAATTGTATAGTTCAGCCATAACTGTAATTCTGCAGATTTTTTTTTACTCCTTAAGATCGTCATATTTTACAAAGCTGAGCTGCTCCTATACTGACTGGTCAGAGATACATGTCATTCTTTGTTCTGCTCAGAAATTGCTTGTTTGAGTGTTGTTGCCTGTGAATGAGCCCTCTAGAGGACTGATGGTATGCACCGAATGCCTGTGCACGAGCGTGTGTATCTGTGTGTGTCTGTGTGTGTATGTGTCTGTGAGGCAAGCCCCTTATTCACTTCTGTGTGAGTACAGAGACGGGAGAGCTTGTCCAGTGCCAAAGGGAGTTACCATAGTGCAATGTTTGGATCATACTAAATCGATGGAACTCTCCACCCAAACAAGATTTAAGGATGAGTGACCGACACTGCAGGCCATGGCTTGCCAGGTCTCTGAATCCCTCATCTCAGCAGCGTGGCAAGGCTGTAAACCAAAGCAGGAGGATGATACCAGTGAAAAAAAAAAAATCACCCAGTTTAGACTGGGGTATCTCTTGAAAACACCCCAGTCTAAACGTAACTGCCGTCGGAGAACCAAACTCGGGCCTCTCACCCACCGGCCCTTGAAGTTTTTGGCTCGGTCAGGTGGATTCCTGTGGTCTGTGTTAGTAAACACAGAAAGGAATGAGACTGTTGGCCGCTGCCCGGGCCGTGGGCTGCCAGGTGAAGCAGTTCTGTGTGTCCTGGCAGAGCAGGAGTTGGGCAAAGAAGCAGAGCCCATTGACACCATGAGCACTCAGCTATAACTGCTGCTGTTTGTGAGGATCTAATTGAAGCAGTGGTTTGGGGGCTTCTGGGAGGCAGAGCCAACAGCAGCAAGGTGATAAGATGAATATGTCTGATCTTGTGGAAGCAGGTGGGAGCAAACTGTACACAGAAACTTCAAAAGCTTAAAATATAAACCTTCATTGTAATATTTTCTTGAGTATTGTGGTGAAAGATCAATACTAAATTGAACATAGTTGTAAACATGAAACAATTCTTAACTTCTGGCCACAAAGTTTAAAATTACAAAGGAGAACGACAAAGAAATAAACCTTTGTTTCCACATATAATCAAAGAATATGTGTAGGGAATATTAGTTATGCACTCTTAATTGTGGAAGCTTCATTTCAAGGAGCTTCTGCCGTTTCTTTATCACTTACAGATTTATTCATAAGTGGTACTCCGATAAACATATCAAAAATAAATAATTTGGAGCTAATAATGATGTTTTTTTTTTATAAAACTAGCAGATATTTTCCAATGAATATTTCAGAAACACTTGCTTCAAAAAGAAGTCATCAGTCCCAGACGATCCTTGGACTGAAAGTCTCAGTTTTGCCATGTCCTTTGTTACGTAGCTGGTTGCACAATAACCTCCCGAACCTCCCACTTTAAATAAAAAACACAGCTCTTCTTTCCAAATCTGGGGTTACAAAACAAAAAGGTATAAACAAAGTGAATAGAGCATGACTTTGCAGGTGTAATTTAAACCTGGGCTTCCTCTTCTACCAAAGGATTGAACGGGGGGAGGGGAGGGTTGTATAGTTCTCCAAAACAGCAAGCGATCAAGTTAGGGCACATACGCTTTTGTAACTTGATCGCTCGTCTGCTTAAATTTTTTTTTTTTTTCTGTCAGAGAAGCTACTTTGTGCAAAACAGCTGACCAATTGCCAAGCTCATAGAGGCATGATAATGTTCCAACTGTTATTGAATGAGAATATGCGTTTTTAGGGCCCTGCTTAAATATGTTTTACATTTGAACAGTATGTGCAGTTTAAGAGATTCTTCTAATCTGCTTTCAGTTATACTGTATCATATTAACATACCTGATTCTGATCAAGTCCATGCATCTATTTCGGCTTTGATGCAAATTATGGGATGTTTGTACTGCATGGTTGAGGTTAGGTCGTGTTAAAGTGAATTACCATGGAATGAATCAGCCTTTGTTTGGATCCGCCTACAGGAGTGGCCGGATGACTCTTTTAGGACCAGCTCATCTACAGCCACACCAAATGTAGGAGGGACTGCGGAGCGAGAAAATCTAGGTTTTGCTTTTGGTTTTGGATGCAGCCAGGACTTGGCCGCATGCAGTGCATTTAGCAGGACAGCCTGACAGGCAATTTTAAGTTTGAAATTAGATTTTTACATGCACTATAAAATGTAATATGTGACTTTTCACTGTCTAAAATTTAATCAGAATATATTTCTCCCGTTTTAAGTCTGTAACCATTTTTTTATATATATTTGCGAAATACCAGCATAAAATAATAACAGAAATCTTTTTTTTTTATTCACCTCCAATTCAGAAGTATAGATTACATTAGTATTTGGTAGAGTTGCCTTTTAAAATGTGACCTGGATCAAAATGTTTTGGGTGTCCTTCCACAAGTTCAGCATAATAATTTTCAAGGTCTTTTTTTCAAATCCTTCTGACATAGTTGACTCAGGTTAGTACGTCTCCTTGGTTGCAACTCTTCAGCTCTGCCCACAATTTTTAAGGGATTTAGAAAAGTGCCTTGTGACGGCCTATCTAAAACATTAAAGCTGTTATCTCTAGTCTACTTCTTAATGAATTTGGAACTGTGTTTAAAGTCATTTGCGTTTAAATTCGCCGCTGATGTCTTTAGATACTGCTTAAAGATTTTCACATAATGTTGATGTTCTCTTCACCCCGACAACATCATACCATCATCTGTGCTTTTGCTAAGTATAACTTGGATTTTTTTGGGGTTACTTTATATTTCTTTTGGAATAATTGCTCATTTCCTCCGACTTTCTTATAAGTGGGCCTTTGTGAAGGCATAACAAAAAACATTTTCATCCCCATTCCTGAAGAGTTTTATGGCTGGCCAACACAATGCTGTGTATACTTTCATATAATTGAATAGATAAACACTGCAACTTCAAAATCTGTCATTTGTTTGCTGATTTAGTCTGATTTAACGTCAGACAGTGACAATGAAAGGTTATGTCTCCTTTTTTTCAGTGTATGCAAATATCTGGATCTTATAAGTGTCATATTCCCTTTAAACTAAAGAGGCAGAACGAGAACAGTGTCATTTTGACATCACTCAGCTCATTCCACGTCTTCATTCCGTCGCAGGTTGACAAGTTCTCATTGAAAATCTGACCGTAACTGGAATGTCAAAATCTTGCTTGTGTGTGTGTGTGTGTGTGTGTGTGCGTGTGTGTGTGTGTGTGTGTGTGTGTGTGTGTGTGTGTGTGTGCTGCAGCCAGGTCTGCGTCAGATGCATGACTCAGTTGGTGTACAGTCCAAACAGAGGACGTTGGGATTCTTCTGCCATATATTTACTCTTCCTTCTTGGGCATTGAGAGTTGGTAGCATGGTAAAGCCCTGTTCTCGGGCCTGAGCTGGTATTTGTGTTTCGTCACTTAGCGACTATCAGATAATGCTGCACAGATCACACAGGAGGAGCTAAGGAGGAATCCCCTAAAACCCGGAGCTATGCTAAAGGATTGCAAACATTCGCAATTGACTGTTGGAGGGAATTACATTCTGACACAAGACATAAACATTCACAAGAAAATTATGTTTCTGGAGGACGCAGCCCATAGCAGGAATGTTATTTTATTCTTTTATTATTATTATTATTATTATTATTATTATTATTATTATTATTATTATTATTATTTAAATACAGCATTTCTTGTACTTTACAAAAAAATAGATGTAGGTCCGCTCACCAGAACAAGACAGGATCACGTTAGCTCAATCTTGCCGTCCACACTCCTCTTATTTAAAAACATTAAAAGTCCAGAATGAAGCATGACTTAACAGAAGAGCTCTATTGAATATGAAATAATTAGATAAAGTAGGCTAACGCTGTGCTACTCTCCCTTCTGAAATGTGCCTCTCCCTCCCCACAAAAAAAAAAGGAAAATAAATCAGAGACATACATTGTGAAAAAAAATAAAAAAATCTCTAGATTGTGGCACTTCACTGATCCCAAACATGTGCTAATCATTAGTCTCTGGCTTCCTGTTGAAATTGATGTCACTGGCACACACATCGCAACAGGCAGGATCATTATACAAACTGTTGCTTGGAATCTGAGAGATACTGTTCTCAAGGGGTTGTAATAAAAAAAAAATATATATATAACTTACGGAAGGAATTAGATGAATACCACTTTTGTTTCCTCACAGTTATCACAGCACAGGAAAAAACAAGCCATATCAGACATCTTCCCTGCAAGCTGCTTTTAACAAAAATAAAAGATGCTTTACTTCAAGTTGTCATTAAGTTACTTGGAAAACAGCAGCTAAAATTCCTTACCGCTAATAACAAATAAACATATTGTTCTAAACATCTTATCAGACTTTTCCAAGGAGAGCATTTGTGCTCCTGCTTGCAGTGGCTTTTGGGACATTCCTCTTCTCTAAGTGCCAGAATGGCATCTGCCAGCAAATACTTTCTTACCTAAACTTTCCAACACCTTTAAGAAGGAAAAAAAAAAGGTGATTTTAACTTGTATTTAGTGCTCTAGCTTAGCGACCCATTGTTTGCTTTAGAAAGCTTCTCAGCTCAAATGTCACAATAAGGAAGTATAAACATATGAGCTCATTTACTTTCAGGTTTAGGGTGTGTTCAAAAGCTTTAGCGTTCAAGAAAATCACTGATAACCCAGAGCAATTCTGAAGATTTTTACAGA
The DNA here is from genome assembly GCF_904066995.2 of Poecilia reticulata. Classification (NCBI taxonomy): domain Eukaryota; kingdom Metazoa; phylum Chordata; class Actinopteri; order Cyprinodontiformes; family Poeciliidae; genus Poecilia; species Poecilia reticulata. Next base: position 16,484,093 of record NC_088837.1, on the reverse strand, counting down.
TGGTGACACATTATCGACTTCCTTCAGTCGCGTGTAAAAGCCGAGCCGATAATAAAAACTCAAGTTGGGGACGAAGGGTTAGGAGTACAATCTTCTTTCAGTATGCTGCCAAGAAAACTTTCGCTTTTATCACTGCCAAGATCAGACAGTGGTGAAGTCATGAGTCATCTAGGATTTGATGTGCGCTGGAATCCGCAATGCCTCCAGGACTTTGGTTGCTTTTCAAATTTCCTCAAGAAGAGTAGATCAGATCACGTGCTGGGAAATGTGGTGACACAAATACACATGTAATGACTGGCCTGGTGAGTGTACAGCGGCATGGCCAAAGGAAACTGTGGCCTTCAACGAAGTCCAGCCTTGACACAGCGATGTATGTTTTCGTCTGTCGGCGTTTGGACCGCAGCCGAGAGCATTCAGCAACACAGAGAGCATTCTCTCTGTGTCGGAGAGAAGTAGGAACTGAGGATGAACCGACAAAATCTTTACATGGACATAGAAAAGCTCTGGAAGTAATTTGGCTTGAAAGCACTGACTGATTCAGAGCCAAATGATACTGTTACTGCACCGACTTCCCTCCCCTCACCACAGCCTTAACCCTGCTGCTGAACTTTGAACTCATCAAGAAAGATGAACTAATTAATTTTGCATTCATTTTGTTAGGGGATCACAAGTCAGACATGTAGGATCTGGTGTTCATTGGACAGAAACATCACTTGAAACTGTGCGCAAACATTCAAAAAATCCACAAAGGAGTATCGCTGATGACTTTGGAAATTCTCTAACCGACAATCTCTGCAATCCTGTGGTTCATATGAGTGGTTCAAAGTACATAACCTCAGCAAATATTTTACATATCACTGTGAATCTTAGTAAACACATCTCTGAGTCCTCTTAAAATTATTTTCATGATTTGTGATTTTTTATTTATTTTTTTTACATGAATCAGTAAACAGCTACGCTACAAATACATACGTGTGCTTGTTGTTTTACGTTCATTTTCTATTTTAGGGCTCAACTTAGGGGTCATTTTACTCTGTACAATCACTGAAAATCACAAGACATGACAGTAAACAGCTCTTAATGCTGCTAGTAATTATACATTTCTGTAGAGCTTGGTTAAGAAAGGTTCCAGATACTGATTAAATTACTCAACCTTACAGATCTCTATGGAGAACTACTAGAAGGCTTGCAAGTGTAGCACACCGGACAACAACTGGCACTCGTGATAAAGATGTCAATAATACTAAAATAAAGTAATTATTTATTGCAGGAACGTGACCTCCAGCCTTCTTCAATTTAAATGCTTGTTTTAGTGAGAGAAAACAAACAAAACAGAAGTTCCAATATTTTTTGTAATTAACAAGAGGTCACCACCAGTGCCAACCTTCAACATTCCTATGAAATACATAAGCCTGAAGCATTTTTGCAATTCATTTTTTTTTCTTTTTTAAATGTACCAGTGTCTTGAAATGTCTTAACTGTGACATTTCAAGACACTGTGAAACTGTGAAAAACATAAATCAATGTTTTTCTTGATTTATGCTGTAAATTCGACCTAATACAGAGGCCTGTCTGTTGTATCCCCCTTTAAATTTAGAAAGACAAGAGAACATGGCATTAAAGGAAATATGTGCTGACGAGTGAGAAGCTTAATACAAGAAAGTTGCTACAGGCTTAAACTTGTGAATATCTACATTCACAGGAATACATAAAATGTAAACCAACTGGTACATGCCGAGTACATTTGCCTCATGCTTAAGAAGAGAGAAGCTGCAATCACTGCTTTTAACACTAGCGCTAAAAATAGTCACATGGTTTATTTTTGTGGCTCTGCATTTAGTGGTTTTGCAATATGACTGTGATGTCTACAAGGCTATGAAAAGTATTTGCACTCAGATTTGTACTGCTTTTTTCCTTGCTTTTTTTTTTAAAACTTGAATTTAAAAAAAATGTCATTACACATTTTTTATTTTATTTTAAACAGTCATTACCTGGATGAATAAAAAAGTCTGATGTGATATGAGGATTTCATTTATAAAAGGACAAACGCGATGAGAACCAACCTGAACCTAATTTAAGAAAACAAACAAAAAAAAAACCTAAATGTAGTAGATAATTAACCACACCTGACAGCAACAATTGTCCTTAAGCATCTGTGATAACTGCAGTTGGTATTTTACATCTTGCGAATGAAGAAGCTGTCAGAGGAAAAGGGGCTGTGGATGGAAATTTTCCCCTCTCTTCCTTGAATAACTGCTACAATTCAGCCACAATGGACAATTTTTGAGGATGAATGTACAGTTTCAGATTGTGCTACAGGGTCTCAAACAAATGCATACCCAGAACTTGACTTGACCACGGGCAGCAGCAAGTCGTCAAGGTCCTAAAGCAGCAAAGCAGCCCCAAACCAAAAAAAAAAAAACTACCACCGCCATGTCTCACTGTTGGTGTGAGGAATCTCTTTCTGAAATGCTCGGTTGGTTTTACATCAGATATGACGAGGCATAGATTTTTCAAAAAGTTCAAGTTCCACTCTTTAGAGGCAAATACCTGTCAAAGAACTGTAAATCAGTTTTACATAGCTGAATCTGTAAGGAGTGTGTTCCTAAGTTCAAAATATTGGCTGCAAAGACATTTAAAAGCCTGGCTAGATTGGAAATAATGTACCCTGTGTTGTCAGTTGCAAACAGTGCATAAAACACCAGCAACAAAAAAAACCCTCTTTCCCACAGATGCTAAAACTTCTTCAAAGAGGGCAATCTGGGGTAAGAATCACACCGCGGTCCATGTCATTTGATTGTAGGGCAATCTCTGTGAAATATAGAGCATAAACAACCCAGCAGTCTCGGCTTATCATACAATGTGTCCAAATGCTCCATGAAGCACAGATCTCTCAGATTAACACTTTGACCTTCCCAGAGGGAAACTTAAAAAAAATAATAAAAAAAAAAGCCCTCACGTAGCTGCCTCGTTTTTTGCGTATGGGAAGGCAAGAACGGCTTGATGTATATCGCCCCCAGCTTTTTCTTCTACACTTCTGTCAGGAACCCACCCACTCCCCTCCCAGCTCAACATCGCTTTCGATCCAAAATGATGAGAGTCGAAGGGATATATTGTTATGCTTTACGCATTCCAGATGAGACATTAGCCCGCCCCCTCCCACATGCACACACACACACCCATATGAGAGTTTCAAAACATGTGTTCTGCTAAGTCTCTTTATGTGATGGTTTTCACTATTTCATGATCCAAAGAAGAAGGGCGTTGTCAGGAACACCAAGCAAAAGCAAGATTATCGTGTATGTCGTTTTTATTCGTTAGTTCAATTGAAATGTGAAAAAATTACTTGAAATTGTGGTGACCTTGTCATTGTTTTACTTTTTATAACACAAACTTGGCCATGTGGAACAGACTAGCGGAGCAGCTTGGTCTGAACTCTCCACTTTTTCATAGTTTTAGGGGGGGGGATGGGAGGGAAAGACTTAATTGAAAACATGGGCTGTTTTTATATTTTTTTCCATTATAAAGTTACCCTTTCAAAACAATTACCTGCTTTCTCATTACACAGAGACTTTCGAGTTCAGCTTCAAAGTCTTTGTAAAAGCTGAGCTGCTGAAATGTGCACCGTGTGCATCTTTTTGATAACTAATGGATTTAGTATATAGCTGCAGTACCAACACACTCTCCCTCTCCAAACGTAACGGCTGAGAGCTGCAGATTTGTGGAAAAGTGGCAAACAAACAACGCCGTCTCCCTCGCTTTTTCAGTTTCTCACAGAGAAAACTGCAACGCATCTGTCAGGACTAAATGCCACTTTGGGGATGTTGGGGTTTTCCGAGGAGACTATTGAATTCTCTGAGGTCACGGCTGGGTTTGTAGATCTGAAGTGAGTGAAAACGACACACATGGTTCGTAGGAGAAAGGAGAAGGAAGGAGGAGAGACGGGGAGGAAGGCGGAGGCCGTGTTTTTTTATTTTTTTGTGTAGTCCTGAGAATTACCCGAGAAACTGTGGTGAGTTGTTGCACAATGGATGACTGGAAAGTTCATGGAAGAATGGAAACTCTGGGATGACGGCAGTGCTGTCTCACCGCTGCGGCCAATTATTCCTGTGAATATTAACCCTCTTTCTGTTTCATTGTTGAGATTTTAGCTTTAGTTACCTAAGAAACAATGACTAACAAAGCAAAAAAATAAAAAAAATTAATAAAAAGGACGTCAAGACCAGGAGAATTTGCTCATATTTTCATGTTTGAAGACCTTGGCGTTTATTTACTCCCTCTCCTTCATAGAGCACAGATAGGGCAGGCTGCAGACTGCAGGCAGCTGGAGCACAAACATCCCCTGGTCACACCCAAGGCATCCTAAGCATGCAAGGCCAGGCAGTCGCAGTGGTCTCCAAATATCACCAAGTCTCTGTTGGTGACTCACTATTAATGTCTGTGCATGTGTATAAAAAAGGGCCGGTGTTTGATAGAGTGGTGAGAACCAGCGCTCTGAATGTGCCACATGTTGCTAAAAGACGGGCTCAGTGAACGCTCAGACCGATGGAGCACCATAACAGTGAGCCAAGTGTCTTCTCTCTCTCCCCACAGCTATATCCTCCCAAACCCAGGGGCCAGCAGCGCTCTGACCTCCTTCTGCTTCCACCCCGTATACTCCTCCTCCAACACTTCCTGGCCCCAAAACCTCCAGAACAGCTGGAGCCTGGAGCAGGAGAACAGTAAAAAGAGGCATTTGGATGATTACTTAGCCATTCACTCTCTATGTTTTTTTTTTTTTCAATTCCGCTCTGATTTATGTGTTGTCCAACTTCTCTTTTGCTCAGCAAGTCAGTCAAGCACCATGTAAACATTCCTCAGTCGAACATGAGTTTGGCTCCCATGAAGTCTTAGGTTTCTTTTTTTTTAATGTCAGCATGACTTTTTAAGTATGAATGAAGCAGCTTTAACTCTCTTTGAACGTCTCAGAGAGCTGACTGTCAGTCACTGGATACGGCTACAGATGGAGAGGGTGGAGACGGTGGGTGGGAGGAGGCATGCAAGGCTTTTCTACATGAGGTATTCTGTGCTACAGGAGATCCAGGAGATGTGCTCATGCTCAGCTGCATCTTTTGAGCCGACACGCCTTTACATCACATGCAAAGCATTTTGTGTACCCCCCCGCATCCCCACCCCAAGCCCCCTTCCCTCCTCTCAAGCAGTGTGGGTTTAATTCTCATGCTGAAATCCACCCAGAAACAAAACAGCTGGCAGATGTGTATTTCTCTAAACTGTTTCAAAGATCAAAAGCTTGTTTTAGTCCAACATTTGAGCAAACAATTACATTCTTAGCATGTGTGCCTGCAGAAGGGTGTCTGTATTTACCACTGTATTTATGCGATTACAAGATAGAGACGGGGCATGAGCCGAGGATTTTAAATGCAAAATGTGTTTTAGTGAGTAGTTACAGTTAGAAATTTGAATACACTCATGAATTGTTTTTTTGTTTTTTTTAAAGTTTTTATCATAACCTTTTTTTTCCAGTAGAATGATTAAACACCAAACAACGCATTGTATACATATACACATTCATTAATGTCCCTTGGCAAGTCGCAAGAGCAAATCATCTGGCTTTAGCTTGAATTCTAGCTGAATATTTGGTTGGTCAGACAGAAAATAGAGCTTTTCTTGAATGGTTGGTTTGTTGGAATGGACGCAACTTTTAATCAAAGTCCAAACACCATCAATAGAGATTAGTAAGTATTTTGGGAATGGGTATTCTGAAATCTTACATTTTGTTTGCTTGCTTTTTTCTAATCCAACACCAGTTTTGATGTATGTGGGAACATTTCATCCAAAGATATTCATATTCAATAAATTAGAACATGCGTTCAAATGAGGCCCATTAGTCAGATTTAAAGTACCTTTTGAAAGCAAGAACCTTTGAGCGGGTATTAGACATTCTTTTCATTAAGCCCACATTTCTCCATTTTTTTTTAAGATCGGATGTAATATTCTAATTTTGAATGTCGTGTTTTCATTACCTGTAAGTGGAAAATCACCATAATTAACAGAAACAAAGACTTTCAAACGTCCATCTCTGTGTAATTAATCTATATAATTTGTTTCACTTAGTGATTAAGGTTTGTGAAGTAAATTACCTTCAGGAACTTAAGCTAATTTTCTCAGTAATATTTTCAATAATATTACTGAGAAAAGTCGGATATTCTCAGTAATATTCTAAGTTATTGAACGGGTCTATATATTCATGTTTCAACTGTCTAGCTGTGTAGCTGATTTGAAGTTAAATTGAAACTGAATTAGAAGCATATTTCACTATATACTACTTCATTCTATTTTTTGCAATACATCAGCGTTAATGTTATTTAACCAACCATCTGCTTGATGCCTTTATCACTGCGCTTGATAGTTGTTACGGTGTTTCTCTAACAAAGTTGGAAAGCCTCCACTTTGACTTTGCGCTTATCGCGTCAGAGAAAATCGTCGAAAAGTTCAAGCAGTACAATGACCAGCACTTCACACGCTATGCTTCTTTACAAAATGTAAATGAAAGTTTTGCATGCGTTTTACCCATGCATAAAAATGTGTAAATCTGGTTTGAGTCAATCAAATAACTACAGAAATTTAAATAAACACAGCACAAGTCAACTCAGCCCAGCAGACGCACACACAAAATATGCAACACATCTGTTTCATTCTGATTGGCTGTGTAGACTCGAAGGAGGAGAGCCAAAGGCTGGGCAGCGGGACAACGATTAGAGCCAGCACCGGACTTTTCCCCCTCTTCTTTCCAGCTCAGCCCAGAGGGAACAGTGACCAGAGGGAGTAAAGCATAGGCTGAATGACGAAGTTGTTTAGTTGAGGAGCAACACCCATGTTTTAAAGTCATCTCTCCACACAGATCTCTGGGATTCTTCACCCTGTTGTGTTGTTTTCTGTCTCCGTGCACACCCTGATTTATGATGCACTCGAGATTTTTGGGGGGAGAGTGAAATAAACCTTCAAGCTGTTGCAGTTCTTTCCACTGGTGACAGAGCTTGTGCATCGGTTCGGATGAAAACAGGAAGGTGACAGTCTGTAATGGAAAGTCAGTCTGAGCAGCTGTGCCAGGGCTGATATTAGCAGCTGTGAAATCACAGGGTTTAATGAATTCAAATGGGGGGTGGGGGTGGGGGGGGGAGTTAGAAATGTGAAAGCCATTATGGCCTGAAAAATGACTTGAATTTGGGGAACTTAAATGTCTTTAAACATAGAGGTGAACTCCAAAGCTGTCGCGCATTAAAGAAGAAACTGTTTAAAAATATGTCCGCTGAACTTTAATTTTTAAGCACAAGGAAGGTGTAGGAGATTAATTTCGCTGGGTGAGACAAAGATATTCAGAAAGTTATTGAAAGCATGCAAGTATGTGAGACACATATTTCAACCGCAGAAGAGAAGAATTGTAATGTGCTGCACAAAAAGCAGCATCATTATCAGTTATCAGTCTCAAAGCCCGTCCCTCATCTCTTTCCTAAGTTTGCTGCATTGGTATTACTCATTATGTCAGCCAGACGCGAAGAAAGATAAAATTAAAGAGGGAACTACAAGGTCAAAGTTCAAATCTGGCCTTTGGGAAGTGACCTTTTCTGATCTTTTACTGCCATATTTGCCCCACAGTGGACATGCACTGTCTGCTCAAACAAGGTCTTCATTGTGAGGCTGTGCAGCCGTCGTGCTGATGGCTCCGTGTCCACATTGCTGCGAGATCAACATCTGAAGCCCATTTTATCAATCAGGGGCCGGATGATAGATGGAGCATTCAAAACAGTAAACTACGTTCACAGTCGAACGGTTAACATGTTTTTACAGGTGAGGGAACTCACAAGTTAGGCAAGTCAACGTTGGAAAACGGACATCGTGTCACCGGCGATTTTCCTCAAGTTCATGAGCGCGGGTCTAGACTGTAGAAACGTTAGCATGAAGATTGCTTTCCGTCAGGCAGTCACGGACTAGCCTTGGGAAGGAAACGGCATCTGGCGGAGACGAGTGGGATGAGAGCAACAGAGGCCCCTTTCCCAACTACTGTGGTCATGCCTGAGTGCAGGCCAGGCTGTACCTCCTAGGGTCCCAAACAGCTGCGGGGCCGTTAGCATCAGCCTGCACAACAGAGTATAAAACAAGCAAACTGTAATGTGCATGAGTAAAGTTGGCTTTACAGGGTCACATTTGATTCTCTGACAAGTAGAAAATGACACCACTAGAACCGCTGACCTGGACAAAGGAAACACATAAAGTTTGTCCTTCATGTACATTGGTAGGTTTGGTAAAGAGTCTTAAAGTAAATTCAGGTAATTTTTTTGTTTGTTTTTTAATCCTACCCCAAATAGTTTTGGTAAAATCCAGCTACTAATCTAAGCGAATTTAGAAATGAGGAAAATATATTAACAAATGTTATTTCTAACAGACTCATAAGTCTCACACTAGCTGGCAGCCCTGAAGTTAATGCTTTTGGCATCCCTTCTCCCAATATAAAAACATTTTTCTTCACCCTTTCAAATGCTTGCAGCGTAAAGAAAAAGGTTTTTTTTTTCTTATTGCACACGACCGCCCAGTCCTCGCTCTTCTCTTGTGTTCAGTGTTTGTTTTAGTTCACCCTTCAGGTGTACTGTAGGACTTAGGCCTGGGTGCTGATGATGACAGTTAATTTGGATTTGATGAACCATCTCCGAGTTTATTTTCTCATATGTTATGGATCATTATTCCACTGCAAGGCTCACTAATCACCAATTTTCAGCATGGCGGAGGCCAGCAGATTTTGATGTGAAGTCTCCTGCTTTACTATGCAGTCCAACAATATTATTTGGGTTTTCAGAAGAGAAGCAGACTCAGCATCACAGATCCTTCAACTTCTACAGCAGCAGACCTGAGGTAGCTCTCCACGAATTTATATTTGTTGCTAGAAAAACTCACATTCTTGGTTGTAAAGTCCCAGCTGGATTTAGACAGCTGTATATGTTTTTGTGACAGAAGAAGTGAAAAGGGTTTGGCTTTTTCTTCACCTCCCTTCTCGTCATCCCATGTGGTTCCTCATCCAGCCTGGTGTGTCAGTTTCAGCTGGCTTTAAGAAAAACAAACTGTTGATCTAACTAGATACAGGCAGGTCCTAAGTAAGTAATGTTTTCTTGTGTCCCGTCTTGAAAAGGGGCTGAGAGAAATGGTTTCCAGTGTCACATCGTACCCACACCCAAGTCAAACATTTCTTTAATGTTTTTGGATTTCTTATAAAGATTCTAAAGCCCACCTTCAGCATGGGTGCTTGTCTATGTGGAGTGTGCTCTTTATGTATTACTAGAGCAAATTTGTATTCATAAGAAAGAAAATAGATATTCGCGGAATACCCAGTTGCATTCGGGTGAGTTTAAAGCAGTTTTAGACAGTGTTCCGGCATTAGACGGAAAAACACATTTTGTACAGCAGAACTGAGATCAGTCTAAGGAGGTTATGATGCAGCCTCCACTTTTATGAAGGAAACTTTTGGTTGCACAGTGACTGAGAGGGAAAAGGAGCGAGACACAAGCTGCTTCCTTTGGAATTACTTTTCCATATGACAAAGCCATAACCCTTATTCTGACATTTCTGCGAGGAAAAGAAAAAAAAAAAATGTCTCTGTGCAGGAAGACCCTCAGATGCAAGCAGGCTGGTCTAGTTTTTCACAGCCCCCAGCTCAGGGACCCAAAACACTTAAGGGCAAAGACGACGGAGAAGTTTTCAAACCTCCCTGATACTACTCCCCCCGTTGCAAATGAGTGTGTGTGTGTGTGTGGTCTCCTCCTGCCAGTCCTGCATTTTCTGGTTTGAGGGTCAATAGGTCAATCCTGGGTACTGGAATGTTTATGTTTGTGCTGCTCCTGTTCACAGCAGTATCCACAGTGCTGTCTTTCTCTCCTCAAAGAACAAGTAAGACCTAGACAAGACTCATAAGCAATCGTAAAAGGCCTTCATTTTTGTACTAGTAAAACACCAATGTACTTGTTATGAACTATAAAATGAAACGTCTTCAGCACTTAAAAAATACTGTTCTGTCATGCACCTCGCCTTGGTGCGGTTAAGATTCTAAACATACTTTAGAAGAGAGCCTCCTCGTATAAACACAGCATCCCCTGTTGGTTAATAAGCATATATCTGGTCTCGGTTTTAATGATTATGAGAAAGGATGTCTGGACAGGATCCAGGTTTATCATTCCCACCAACCATCACAACTACACACTTGGCAGATTCAGACCATGGCACTCAGCCTCCAGCTGCATGGCAGCAAGCAGCTCCCCATACTGTGGACTTGCCACACCCACTCCCACCCACTCACCCACCCCCTCTTGTGCACAACTGCATAAGAGAAATGGCTGTTTGTTCATGACCCATAAAACCCAGTTGCGAAATGCGGCTGCAAAAATAAGAGAAATTACTGTAGCTGCTCGGGGAGAGGCCTGTATATATTTTTTGAGGGGCTCTCGCGCTAATGTGCGGGTGGGGGGGAGGGGTGTGGGTGTGTTGGGTGGGAGGGAGAAAAGGAGCAAAGCCAAAGGGCGGTTTATGAACAATTTTGTATTCTGTTCCTTTCCTCCCCCATCCCCCCATTTTTTTTTAACTTCCCCTCTCCCTTACTCTGTTTTAACCGTCCCCCACCTTCTCTTCCTCAGTCCCCCCCCTCCACCAGCAGGTTGTTTAATACTTTCCAGATTTCAGCATGCCTTCAGCCTCCTGGAAGAGTTGCAAGTCTGCTGATGGAATTTGGCAGAGAAAGGGATGCGGGTCCAGACTGGGGCTCCTGACACTGTAAAACCAAAAGAAGCTGAGCGCCTCCCGTTGGTGGCTCCTTTAAGAAGAAACAAAATAAATAAAAATTTTAGGTAAGCCAAGAACCAACGGGAAATGACATTTGACAGCCTCAGAAACAGGATGAGACTGTATTTGAGCGGGAAAAACAGCTGCAAGGCAAGACTCGAGTTACAATAGGGGTCTGAATGGGGGGAGGGAGGCGAGTTGAGCCACCTGAACAAATCGGGCGTCTCCGGTGTCTTGTAAAAAAATGTGCGGGACAACTAGAGTAGTTGTTTTTCACAGCTTCTCTAATCCTGTAAATAAGCCTCTCTGGAAGCCCTGAATGAAACCTCACAATTGTAAATAAAATATAATGGTTATAAACTTGATAGAATAAAAAAAAAGTATTTCAAAGAAGTAAGATAACAAAGAAGTTGTAAATGGTTTAATTTAGACATCTAAAATGCAAGTCAGGGTTAAATGGACACGCCCATTAGCAAATCCAGACATTTTAAAAACCACTAGATGGCAGTAAATGACTGAGCTTCAATTAGATCAGTAGCAAAGGAGAATGTATAAAGCAGTTGAATGGATTATTAAAGATAAGATTTTCAATATCAAATAAAAAAAAATTATGCCTTTTTAAGATTTAATCGTATCACACAATTTTTTTAATCAGTCTCCTAGAGGATAAATGACGTACAGTCAGATCAATACCTCCACCGGTTTGTATTGACCACAACCAATCAATTTAAATTGCTTGTTTCACCACAAGTGTAAGAATAATGACTTTTTTCCAGCCCTCTGGCAGGTTAGACTGTGAAATATCGTGACTGTGACAAACGGAGTTAAAAGAGATTAAAATACCACTGAGGTGAGGATGAGAGAATGAATCACCAATTCACACAAAAATAAAACGGCGTTTTTTTGTTTTGTTTTTTTTTTTTAGGGAGCAGCTCTGACAGGAAGCACTTGAGCTGTTAACAAAGCAGGCAGCACCGAACTTCAGCCGAGCTGCCAGAGGCTCGCCTGTCCGTGAAAAAAGCGAAGGATGGTCAAGAAAATCAAAAGTGACAAAACTGTTTGGAGTCCATGATGATGAGCTGGATGCTGGCGAGACCTGAACGTCATGGTGATCCATCTTCCAATCAGCTGTGCGAGTGGCATTATCCTGTTATGCATGTCCGTCAGTTAAGCTTTTTTTGGCCGGTAAATAATTGATCTTTCACCCTGCTAACATTTTAAACACAACCTATTTTTCCACACACACTTTATCTTGAATCATCACATCATTTTAAGATTGTACACTTAAGAAATATAGCCCACTAAGGCCTCTATTGCTTCCTTCCTTCCTCTGGCCAAAGAATAGAGACAGGAAACGGAGGCGGCACTCAAGGAATTTCTGTGTTAAGCGCCAACTGAGTAGCACAGCCTATTCTATGATGTCCTGCAGTGTCCTGGAAAAGTATTTATTCCCCTTGAACTGCTTTATCTCATTTCAGAGGTGTCCAAAGTGCAGTTTGAGGGGCCATTTCTGGCCCCTGCACAGATTTTGTGCACCCCCCCACCTCAGTTTAAGAATTGTTGTGGTCTGGATGACATTGACGTGCCCTAATTTCCATTTATCTCATTTTTATTAAACTTGGCTAAATTACCACGGCTCTGGTCAGAAGTGGCCTTATCAAAGTCTAAACCTCATTAAGCAAAAAAATATTCACAGCTCACCATTCAATCTGACTGAGCTTTAGGTATTATGCAAAAAAGGAATGACCGATAAATTTAGGTACCCAAAAGTGCAAAGGTGGTGTAGACGTACCCCACACAACCCAAAGTAGTAACTGCATCAAAAGACTTTGGGGGCCTAGGAGACGGGCATAACACAGTTTTCAGATTTTTTATCCACATCCCAATTACGTAGGACTTTATTTTTCACATGAAATTCCCACAAAAGACATTGTAGACTGAAGCTGTAAGTTGACACCACGTGAAAAAGTCCAAGGAGTGCAAATACATTAGCAAGGCATATTACCCTAACAAAATATACAACAGCAAAGTTGCGTGTGGTTCTCTTTTATTGAAAAATATAGGTTAATTTGGGTAATATAGGAAAAAGGTCAAAGATATAAAGCACAGACAACGACAGTAAGGCTTATTAAGAATAAAGAAAACATAGTGGCTCATTCAAACAAAACAAGAAAGACATAATTACATTGTGTAGTGTGGAACTGATAAATATGTCCAGTTATGCAAACTCATCCTGTACCTCCTTTGTCCTGCAAGATCAATGCCCTTAAGTGGCCATCCATGTTCAAATCTTGTCATTGTGAAAGTCTAAATTAAGATCATACAGAAAAGACGAGGACTGACATGTTCAACAGGCTCTCCCAAAACAGAGTTTCACAAAATGATTTTTTTTTTTTTTTTGGCCTCGAATATTATAATTTGGCACATCTGTCAGTTTCAGTTAAGGCACAGAAATCAATCTGCGCAAGTCAGCTCAAGCCTCATGGATCCGATGATGCAAGAGGCAGAGACGAGCTGCAATGACTGTGCAACTTGCATAAAACCGGCAATCTTCTCCTTAATGCTCTTGCATCTATCTCTGGCTGAGGCTTCTGTTTCATCCGCGCTTCAAACGAACACAGAAAAAGAGAGGGAGCTTTTTTTTAAATTCTACTAAAACAACTACAGATACTAATAGCGTCTGGCTTACTTTTACGTGCCAGCAGATTTGAGTTTTAACCATAAAGCTTTCCTCATGTGTAGTGATGGGGGTCTTTTGAGTAATGAGCATCAGTTTTTAACTGCTCAGTTGCAGCACTGCAGATGCTCGGATGTGAAAGTGAGACAAACCGGAAGGAAGTGGTTTTCAACCGCTCTCAAGTCAAAAAGCCAAAAAGAAAAAAAAAATGTAGAAGGAATGCAGCTAGTTTGTGCTGATGGGAATCGGTTTGAAGAGAAAACAATGTGTTCAATGGAAAGGGAGATAAAAGGACAACCAAGAATGTGGCACGCGCTACTCTTCACCTCCCCGGTTTCCTGTGATAACAAGCTTCTTTGTAGTGAGCCCAATGCATCACTTTAAAGCATCCCCCTGACTGAGCTTTGCTCTGCGTGGCATCCACTAGACTAACAGAGCAGAATTTCGGTTTAGGCTTTGTGGTCCTGCAATAAAGCGGGAGATGGTCGCCCTCGGGCGGCGTCACGGGGACCCTGAGTTACATGAGCGAGAATAAGGGCCAAAAAAGGTCTGAAAGATATGTAGCTCTGCCATAATATTTTCTGATGAAAGGGGTTTGACACTGGGCCTCACACTCCAGTCACAAACACAGCTCTCTTTATTGGGACAGGACACCCACCAGTGGTCCGCTTGTGACAGAGGCCTTCTGTTCAGCTCAGGCTGCATGGTGTCCCCACAGCCAGGGAGAAAAAGCACAATGACAAACAGAAGCAAAGAGAAATTGAAAGGCTGAGTTGAGTTCGTTTTCTTTTCTCTTCTCTTCTCAACTAGTTTCTTTTCAGCCAGAACTCCCTGTTCATTTCTGGAATGGTATTCGGACAGTGAACTCCCCAATCCGTGTCAGTGTTCAAGAGGGTAAGGCGCTCTGGTGAGTAGAGTTGGGCACATCCTAAAGGAGTAATCAAACTTTCTTCATAGCCATGAAAAGCTGAAAGTTCCTGGTCCCACAGGTGCCGACTACAGTGTCGTCTTGCTGCTCAGAGTGAAAACCCACACTGCCAAAGGTCTTCCGGAGCCTGGTCATTTTGAGTATGAACTCTTATACGTGGATCTCATCATCTTCATCCTCCAAGAAAGAGGAGAAGTTGCTCTCCTCCTCAGGCGGCGCACTGAATGTGGCGCTGTCTGTGTCTCCTGTGTAATTCTGGTAGTTTGGCTTTTCATCCAAGGCAGCGGAGCCAGAGCTCGACATGGAGCAGCTGTCCAGGTGCTGCAGGTGTTTGGGACGTATCTCGGGAGTGTACTCCAGAGTGTAGGGACCCTCGTCTTCCCCCCGCAGATCATTAGCGTGGGCTGGATGCTTTGCTGCATCCATTTCTGCCTCCACCTGCTGGACTCTGCCTTCATCCTCCTCATCCTTCTCGTCGTCGTCCTCTTCCTCACAGTGGTTGCTCAGTGCCGGCGAGGCACGGCCCTCGCTGCTTTTGCCTTCCTCGTAGCCAAGATCGTCTTCCTCCTTTTGCATCACGTCCAAGATGTCGTTCAGCATGGAGGGTCCCAAGTCCACGTGGAAGGACATGACCGACTCTGCGTGCTTCATTCCGCCTCCGCCGTAGTGGACGATACTCTCTGGCAGCTCCGTCAGTTCACCGAAGCTTCTTTCCTGCAGCTCGAGTAAGTTCGTCGCTGCAGCTGCACCGCCGCCGTCGGGCTCCCCGTGCAGCTTAAACGGACTCGATGACAAGCTCTTAGACACGAGGTTGTCCCCTCCGTTTTCATCGTTGAGAAAAGGCAGCGACATGGCGTTTTTAACAAAGGTTGGCGAGTCTCCAGGAACCGTCAGGGCGTGATCGTTCCGCTGGTCCACTCGCGTCACCGACTGCGAGCGCTTGCTGCTCCTGAAGGTGCGTGCCAAGAGGCCGGGTCTAGGAGAGCGGGGAAAGGACGCCGTCTCTGGGGAGGGCTCCCCGGAGCGTGAGCTCAGGAAGGACGTGTCTCCAAAAGCGTCGCCACTGCGACCTACGTGCATGGTGTGACGGAAATCACCAAGGGGAGCACTTATCATCTCCCTGGTCAAGTCCATACGTGAGCGGCGCTTTGTCTGGGAAGAGGTAGAGACTAGCTGCTTTAAGATCGGCATGGTGGTGTGTAGTGAGAGGTAGTCAGGATCTCAATCTTAATTAGCCTCAGAAGGAATAATGGTACTTCTTAACTCCAGTCAGCCGGGAAACCTAGGAGTAAATAGAAATAAAACAAAATTACAAGGAGGGAAAAAAAAGATGGTGAACAGCAAGTAGAGAAGGGACCAATGCAATACAAGCTAAACCTCTTCAATTCAAGGTTCATTCTAACCTCACATACTGCATACAAACAACTGCTTAAAAACACACAGATTTTTCAAGTTTAAATATACAGGCAGAGCCGTTTTGTCCTCCACAATCAGAGAGTCTGCAAATGCAGGGCATTTCTGCTGCTCTATTCTACTCAGCTTAACCTTTATCGGAGATTGTCCTTATGTATTTTGTGTAAATATTGGTTGTGGAAGTTATCTCAAAACTGTAACAATAATAGTAACTCCACAAGGAAGCCAGAAGACACAAGGAAGTGACACAAGGAAGCCAGAAGAAGTTTGTGTAAGAATATGAAAGCCATATTCAGAAAATTGCTTCATCCAAACAGTCATCTGCCATAGATCTTAAAGCCTTTGGAAATTTCAGGAGCCTGAAAGGTAGGAATATTTACAAGCTAGTAATTAAAGAGACTGCTGATCAATGCTAATGATGCCTAATGTGGAAATGACTTAAAAAAACAGCTTTGAAATTCATCAGATAGGAAGCCAATACTTTTTGTGGGCCCTCTTTCAGGATCTCAAATACCACAAAATAATTTACTGTTCACAGCAGAAAGGTAGCAGGTGGATATTCAGTCTGGAAATAGTGACTTTTCAAACAATTTCACCAGCAACTATCTGCTAAAAAATATTGCGTTTATAACAGCATTTTTTTATTGACTTATCTTCAAAAGTTATTTATCTCCCCATGTCATGGTGGCATGAAAGGATAATTTGTTATGAGACTTGTCCCATAATCTTTTTGAAAGATTTATACAACCGAAATCATGAGAAGACCATTCTGATGATGCCTGATTTTTTCTTCTTCATTTGCTTACAACAGAAGGACAAAAAACACCAAGTGTTCAAATAAAAGTTCTCTGGATTAGAAGTTAAAGATATAAGCAAATATCTGTGTCTGTGAGCTACAGAGAAATAAACTTTCAAATTCAGCCATTTTCTCCAATAAAAAAAAAGTCTCCGCTAATTGCACAAACTGGAGCTAACAAACAACTCGGTAATGAAAAGCAGGGCTCCCCGCTCATCCCTTTACTGCATTTTGGCCACTAAAATGCAGTAAAGGGATGGTGAGAGCACCACAGGATTCTATGTGAAAACAGCATTACAAGTGAGAGCAAAGCACCAACCACAGACCTCGTGGAATCAGAAAAGGATAGCTGAGGGCTGCTGGGAATAACCAGTTAGCAAGCTGAGCTTTGACTGCCTTCACACACACAAGCACATAAAGACACAACACACACATACATTAAATAACCTTATAATTAGTAAATAAGAGCCAATTACTGCAGTGGCCTGAAGTTGACATTCACTCATTGTGGTCATGAATGTCATCGTAAAACTGAGCTTTAATGTACGACTTTCTTCCTCTAACCTAACAATTAAACATCAAGCTGAACAAGTCACCGCTTGAGTGTTTATTTATAATGGCTGTAGTAATATTAACATGCTAAGAATTATACACATAGGCCAAAAAAGGTAAATAAGATCAAAGAATATAAGGGTAAAGCCGTCTTGTGCCATATAAAGTGCAGAAAGTCAGATTTCGGGCTTCAGTCTTCTTAAAAAAAAAAAAAAGTTAATTAATATGCACTGTGAAGCATTGTGTTGGGGAGAATTAGTCATGGTTGAATATAAACATATTAGGTGCTGATCTCAAGATGACAGTGGTTTTTGGTCATTAGGTAAAGTTTTAGTTTAACAGAGGCATGTCACACATTTCACCCGAGCAACACGATAGCAATTAAAATAGTGTTGGCAACACACCCCTGCAATTTGTTTCCGCAAAATAAATTCGTAGTCACCAATAATTCGATTTTATAATAATAATAAAAGAAAAATCTGTTTTCGCTACAGCCTCATTTTATTAGAACATAGCTAAAATTTACAAATCCCTGCACAGGTGCAAAAATAATTCTTCATAATTGTATACTTTAATGATTCAACTTTACAAAAAAATACAACCAAAATATTTTGTATAGTGAATTGGAATTTCAGCAAAACATTCAACATGAATGCTCGCTTTAGAAGGCCTTGCAGAGGTATTGATACAGCCTGTAACACCACATCAGCAAACGTCACTGTACTTTACCAAGGGTCCAACACGCAGTAGACACAAAACAATATTTTTCTTCAACTTTAAGCGCTGCTTTGCATTGGTAATCACATACAATCCCAATAAGATACCCTGGCATTTGTGACTGCAACCTGAAAAACAAAATAGGAGGAGTTCAAGGGGCATTAATGCTTTTGCAAGGCTTTGTATATAGGAGAAACTCGACTTTCTCCAGCACTTTATTATTATTATGGGGTATATGGCGACTTAAGATCAAAAGACATGACCTACAATATTTCATACCGATCCTCTTCTTAAACAAACGTGTGTAAACCCTTGGAGGCTTGAGTGGCAGCTTATGGAAAGTGTTTCTGCATTATTAAAAGCTCCGACTGAGGAAACCTCACCACAGGCAGCCAGCCAGACACGCTTACTTCCTCCTCCTCTTCAGGTGGTGCAACAGAGGACAGGGGCAGGGTTTTTCATTAACTATCCAACCCAATATAACATAACACAAACAGCGAAATGTCAAGGTGGTCTGTGGAAAATACTTGTATTTGATCTTGCAGACACCTATAGAAAAAAAGAAAAAACACAGACATGTCTATAATCCGGGTGGGAAATCTAGAGGAAATGATTACCTTGCTGTACTGGCAGCACATTGTTTTTGGTCTTTATGTTGTCACACTAAAACCCCAAAAAAGAAAAAGGCATCAGAACAACTGATTTGGGTTTCTAATAAGCTTTCAAAAAAGATCAAAGGCAAGATTAGCTTTTGTTAGTGGTACCAATAAAAGAAAAAACCGTAATGTGGTGGCAGGCTTTTCGGTGCAATGACCTCTTTCTTTTGCCCCCGCCCCCTTCGCTGCTACCAGCTGAGCCTCTTCTTCTCTTCCTGTTAAGGCAGACACCTGCTTTGGTTCCCATAGAAACAATTTGCTGCAAGTAAGCAAGCAGCACCATTTCCTGTCAGAGGTTTCAGACAGCTTCAGGCCTCATCCTCAAGAAAGCACACAGAACATGCTTTGTCTTTGTGTTATTATTCATTACCCTCCATATATGTTGTTGTTGCTGCTGCTGTTGTTTGGCCCGTGTGGAATTAATTAAAATGACAGAATCAAAGATTTTTGACTGAGCTCGGATGACGATATAAAAACTTTTCCCCAAACCATAAAAGCAACACCAGCAAAACACAAACAATCATTTATATTCCGAGAGACGTGTTTATTATTGAATCAGCCAGCCCTGCTCTTGTTATGGGAAAATAATGACAGGGATATTTTTCACACCCAGCAACAAAAGCTGCTCCTTTTTGGGCGAGTTTCTCTTGGGTGGCATAAAAAGGGGGGGAAAAAAAACAAAAAGCTGATCAAATGAGTGGGTACAAGGGGAAAGCTTGCCTCCCACTCTTCCATCTCAGCCGCAGGCCAAGATCAAGCTGAAAAGCTCAATGGAGCCTGTTTCAGGAACATCCTGGTGGAAAAAAAAAATGGGTAACATACCACCACACAGGCTGTTTATCGTCAGCTCGCTCTAAACCCTTTCCAGAAGCTCTGCAGCCCCACACTGTCAGAGCTGCTCCCTGTAGCTATAGGATGAATTTGACAGCACTGGCTGATTTTGAAGAAGAATGGGCATGCACAACTAAGAGTGTGAATGCGAAGGGAAAGAAAAGAAGAAAAAAGAAAAAACACTTAGGCCTGAGAAGGCAGCCATAAGCGTGGGAACCTCTGGGTAATGGCCTTGGGAGTCGAAGAGGGGGTTTGACTTTATAAACAGACTCATGGTCCAATTCCAGAATAACCCACTGGAGACTCAGGACGGGGGGGAAAAAAAATAGGAAAACAAATGGAAGACCGACTGAGGCACATCTGCATCCTTTCATTTTTGACAGTGACGATTCTCAGAAGCAAACACGGTCTTCTACCCAAAAAAACTAAAAAATAAAGCAGAATCTTGAGTCTCTCTGAATGATAAGTACAGATTATGAGGTTGACTGAACTGCCTTGATGTGGATGTGGTGTATTTCAGCTGCTGAGTGAAAAGGCAGCAGTGCAAGCATGCATGGAGACCGTGATAAACACGAGCACACCGGGAATGACTCCAAAAGTGCCGCCAGTGTCGCTCCAGCACTCTTTTCACATCCATTTGCAAAAATGCTATATTTTAGTCTGCTTCCCAAAGATGCATCTATGCCACTGGAATGCAACATTAGCCCCAGTTATGCATCATGCATCTAAATTACCCTCAGTGGTTTTGGAAACTTTGGGCGAAGCAAGGTTTAAAAAAAAGTTACAGTTTTGAAAACACAAAAAAAGTCCTAATAATTAGAGAAACTTTAGATACAGAGAGAACAGAGTAAAGCTCTGATATGCCTCCATTATCCTGCAGATTGTTGTTAAAGGAAGGGTTATTGTGCATTTTCCTTGCACATAGAGACTTTTTATAGCACAATCAAGTGCTATAAAATTCACTTGTTAAAAATTTATATTCATTTCTTACGAATTTGCTGTATGAATCTATACCATAAGAAAAATGTGATTTCTTGGTCTATGCCTTGAATTTGGCCTCTGCCTCTTTAAATAGTTCCCGCTCTTTCCAATACGCCCCTTTCACCACATCATCACAAAAATGACTGTCCTTCAAAACATTTGTAATCGTTCTCGGAAATGTTGCCAAATGGAAATGATAAAGGAAAATTCCATACTTCAAAACTGCATAGGGACGTTGAGTTTATACTATACGAGTCTCCTTCCAGCTCATGCTTACTCTGATACAGGCCCAATATTAACTGAAATTAAAAAGCAAGTGAATATTGAATTAATATGGATTCCTTTACTTCAGATGAATGACCTCACAAACACCTTTACCCTGAAATGTAAACCCATATAAATCTGAGACGATTAAACACTACAGAATGTCTATATGTCAAATTAAGTCAACAGTGACTTAAGCCATTAGTCCAAAATTACCCCAATAATAATAATATACATCCAATATGTTTTTATAGCGTTGCAAGCATTAAAGAAAGTGCATCAAAGGACCAGGAGTTTCTAGGCATGGTAAAAAGAAAACTGCAGATCAAGAGAACAAGAAAGTATTGACTGCCAGGATAATTTGTGTTTAAGACATTCACAACTTTTCACTTCTTGTCAATACTTTAAGCCATACCGTTCGATACGGATGCATAAGAGATCCCTCCTCGATGAACACTTTAACATGATTTATGGTCCATTTCCAGAATGAGGTATTGATGCCTTCTCTGTCCACTCTTTTTCATACTGTGCATATTTTTTATTCCAGTTTGGGAGAAGAGGACTGCTGCATTCATGCATCATTTAAAATCACTGACCTGAATATAGAACAGCATAACCTGAGGCTCAAAGACATGGAGGGAGGGGGGTTGCCCTGCGTGAAGACTGGTGATCGTCACCGAGGCTGCACGCGGGCATACATCTCATTTTTCAGTGAACACTAAAATGTGACCCTTGTAAGAGCTGCACTGACGCAACTGGAAGGCCAGAGAAGATATGAGCCAGTAATTAAGCAGACAAATTGCTTCTGGTAGATTCCATCTTCCTGCAACTCCGTTAGGAGACCTGATTGCCTCATTTAGGAAGGAGCAACCACAGGACAAACAGTGGAAATCACATTATCTCTCAATCACACAAAATGGGAACAACAGACATCCAGCAGATGCCCTTGGAGATATAAAAAACAACACAAAACAAGGTGGACTGTTGAGAATTGACAAATCAAGCCTTCCTTTTTACATGAAAACCTGGCAAAAACTAAGGAATTGCCTAAATAGTCCACTTATGGATTGAAAAGAAGTATGGCATTGCTAAAAACTTTCACCTTTTTCTGAATAGTTTTTGTAATTATACAATGTCCATTATGACCACTAAAGCCTGTAGACTCAGGAATGATGCAAATCTGAAAGTAAGGAATGCTGAACGTAAACACTGTTGCTAGTTTTGTACTTGGAAGTCCAGTTCTGTTTAAATTTTAAGGTTCTTGATAGAAGAGCACAATACATCACTCAGAAAATTTCATCATCGAATATGTGACTGAATCAATAATGAAATGAATGACAAGCAGAAAGATGAAATCAGGAAATGCTGTAGTTGCGGGTAGCTTGTCTAACTGAATAAATAACAAACAAAAGCAGAACAAGCATTTTGAGCCATCTGCAGCCCTGCACTGGCTGACATTGGCCCAGGGGCAGACTACCATAAGCAGACTGCAAGTTCATCAATACTGCAGAGAATCAGACAGACCCGCAAACTCACAGTCGCCTCTTTTGTCGACTTACCATCTTGGACATCACCACCAAGGATGGTCGCCAGACTGTGAACAAACCAAGCTACAAACAGAAAACCCACAAGAGCAAACCTGCAAGCCGCACACACAGAGGATGTCTGCATTTTACAAACACACTTCCTCAAGAAACATTCTCCTATAGGTACAGTGATGGGAGGAAATACTTTCTACCCCTTGAAAAAATAAAACCTTATAAAATCAAACACGCGTATTTTCATTCTATGCTCACACCTCGGAAGCTGAGGTGAGGCGGCGTTTTATGCTAATGTAGTGCCACACTCAGCAGTGCGTTCTGCTCTGTAAGGATGAAAGAACAGAAGAGTTTTAGAGTTTTCTGCTGCCTACGGTGCCTGTGGGTAATTGAACTTACATTCATGTTTGGAATTTCCAAATCTGTCTGTCCTGAGGTTAGTGAATAGAATATTTGATGTCAGCAGTAGCTGAGAAGATCTTGTGATATTAAAATTTCACAATATTTCTCAAAGTGGCGTCTTGTGGGGCGCTGTCCAGATGCAGTCAGCATGTTTAAGCTATTATGAGTCCCTGATATGAAAGCAAGGGCTTTTAGCTCTGCAATTACATGTTTGAGTCTCTTGTTTTGAAGTAAGAAAGGAAGTGTCCTGTTTGCGGCCAAGACTTGCTAACAACTGTGGGTTAGAAAAAAAACCCACCGAAGGTGCATCTATTAACTTTTTCATCCTTTGTGTGTCTTCTTAAAGGTACTCTGATGGAGAACAAAGTAGAATTTGTAAGAACTGTGAGAATACAACCAGTCAAGAAAGTTAGCATCTGCCTCAGCATCTAATTCAAACTTTTAAAGTCTAGATTACATTTGTTCATCTGTATTACTAGGTTCTGGACAGGATCAGAACTCACAAAATACAGTTTTAGATACGTGAATTGATTCTTTAAATTGTGGGAAGAAGAAAAAAAAGAATTGTCAGTGCTTTTATTGACGCATGAATGTGATAATGAAATCATAATAAACATTTTAGAAAAAAAAAAACTAGGAAGGATTATCCTGTATTGATTATAGGCCATTTCAAACAGTTTGAAATGTGAATAAGATTTACATATGGTGACAATTTCATTCTGTCCCATACATACTTTGGCTTGGAAGAGGATGTATGAGATTCCAATATTCCAAGCTGTAAACATGTCACAAAAAAAATGTTCAATTATCAACCAAAAGTGTAAATATCCATATGTAGAATTTATATCACCATGGTCAGACTTGGTAATAGAAGAATTATGCTTTGGTTATATGATTTTCATCAGTAGCCTAGACTTGTCCTGGAACCTGAGTGTATTAGAATCCTAGCAGTCAGCTATAGAAACAAAACAACTACCACTCAGACATTTAAACATTGCATTGTGAAGGTCAGCAGTGCAGGGCACTCACTAAATCAGATAAACATTTTCTTTTTTTTTATTATAAGTTTTATAGTTCCCATCAGCTGGCTCTTGCACCACACAACCAGATCAGACAGGAAGAGAAAGGAATGGCAACAGCACTCCATCAAAAAGGCTCCCACAGCCAATAAACCGTCTCCTGCTAGCAAACAGGCCTGAAGTAAGTCAGTTAAATGTGTATCAACTGACCTCTAGGACCCGAAAGGAGATGACTTGTCTCTGTTCCATTTGCAGCCAACAAAGCCTCAAGACATGACACTCAGTCTCTCTCTCTCTCTCTCTCTCTCTGCCTCCTACTTTCTCTCTCGTGTCCGTGAAGAAACTGTCAACTTTTTCCACTACAGATATATATAAAAAAAAAAAACTGACAGCAGACGAGTATTCTGTATTCCCGTTTGTCACATTCAAAATGAAATGCACTCTGCATTTTAAACCAGACTGATGGGCATCACCTTTACGACCTTACAATGGCTTTGTACTCACAAACAATGCTTTACATTCCAGCACCGCCATTATCTCTGATCAGAATTCAGTGTCAGGGCCGGGTTACTGAAATTACAGCCATCATTGCTAAACATTTGCGTCATCTGTGAAATTGGCCTGGCTGAAAATGAACAGCAGTTTGGGCGAGTGGAAATTATTGGCACTACTCTATAAAGCATTTAATGTCTCAATATAATAAGAGGGACTGAGCACTTCACAATGGAAAAATCCATTTAAAAAAAGCACAGTAGACAACAAATTAAAGTTATTTAGATTGTTTATATACTGGGAAACATCATAAACCTCCCAAAATCTGCGAGGTCAAGAACCGCAATGAGGTCATCCATCTACTTTTATACATAAACACACCCAGGTACTCAAACAGGTGACCAACATGTGCAGAGAATGATTAGAATATTACCAATTAACACGGGGGCACAAATGCTAGCTTCCTGGAAGAATTACATAAACACAAACGCCCACATTTTATGCATAAAAAATGTTGGTGGGTAATGTCCACAGGAAGGGCAGGGAGAAAATGAAGCTGCAAACCCTCCCGTCTCTCCGGAAATCAGCCTGCCCTTCCTGACCGTTCCCAGTGTAAACAAGGATTTGCTCCATTATTGTGCATTACAGACGGACTGACCAAACAAACACAGCCCGTATCTCCATCAACACTCAATTTTAATAAGCTGCAGGGATGAGAGACCGATGCTCAAACAATGTGCCTCACACAGCTCTCAACGCAACGTATGGTTTGATTTCACCAGCCAGGTTCTCTCTGTCGCAGAAAGCTGAGTCACTTCACCTGATGACAGATTTCATTTTTGGCTTGTAGGCGTTTATAAAGCGTTTCTGAAGAAAAATGAGGTTCTGTTCTACAATACCCAGGAAGAAAGCAAAGCTCGTTGGTGAAAAATGTGCAGGTGAATCATGGGACATGAATAAATATTAAAAAGTCAGAACAGCGCAGACTGATGGAAGTTAAGAAAGCAGCTCCAAAAAAAAAAAAAAAGAAAAAAAAAAAAAAAGAAAGCTATATAATAGTGTGAAACGATTAGCCGTACAGAACAGCTACATATAAGATAGAATATGTAAGATTACGATCGCTCAATGATTTATGAGACCAAGTTCAAAAGGTACAATGCTGCTTCCGTGGAAAGATGTTTGGGACCAAACAGCAAGTTGCACATTTACATAAATCATAGAAAAACACACCTGAACCTGACTGTATGGAAGAGGATTAGGGCCACTGGAAAAAAATAAATAAAACAGTTCTGACTTTGATCTCAGAATTCTGACTTCTGAAAAAAAAAGTCAGAATTCTGACTTTTTTCTCAGAATTCTGAGATTAAAGTCAGAACTGTTTTATTTATATATATATTTATTTATATATATATTTTTTTCCCCAGTGGCCCTAATCCTCTTCCGTATAACTGCACTTATTTTATGATCTTCATGAAAGTAAAAACTAAAATTTAGAAACAGTTACAACATTGGGCCTTTTCAACCACGGTTTGGTTCAAATCCAAACCTATTCATCAAAAAGAACATTTTATTCAATGTCCCGGTAACATCTGTATAAAGCCGTCTCGGCGAAGCACCGTTTTCCCAAGCAGACAATTTTTCTCCCATGTTTGTAGCACTGAAGGAAAAAAAAAAAAGGAGCGGCAATCAAAATATTTGTGACTTTCTATTTGAAGTTTGGAACAGATTATTTTCATTCTTCAAAATGATGCCGACAGATTTTAACTTTACCAAAATACAGCGCCAATGCTTCACATATCCATTGACGACTGCTCAAATAGAAGTAATTCTGCAGCGACAAGGAAACAAATTGCTTGCTTTCACCATGTTCTTCCAATTCATCTAGCTGGTGTATTAAATACATAATACAGCTCACAGCAGAAAAATCTGTTTTAGTTTTCCCCACGCCAAGGTACAATTTGGTGTGTCGGTGTCTTTTGGTATCGTGCCATTTCCAGTGGCTGGAAAATATGTTTGTTTATTTATTTATTCATTCATTTATTTTTTAACAAAAGTCAGTATGGAACACTGAATTAGTCTAGATCCTCAAATAACCAATTAGTGAGTGAACCCATGTTAAGAATTTGCCAGTTTCTTTTGTGGGAGAAATTCTTTTAATATAACATGTTTTTTTCCGGTGAGGTTTTAATCAAAAACAAATTATAGTTATTAACAATCTCACATGCAGGAGTTTATCCAATTTCAAAAAAGTCAAAGAGTATATTAATCTGACTTCTATTTAACAAACCTTTAAAAACCATTGATTTGTTTCTATTGGGAAGTTATTTACACAGAAGCCAAAGATTATTTACTGAAGAAATTGTGAAAAAATATCTCTGGTTAGAGAGAAGCCCTATTCAAACACTCTAATCAACCCCTTTAACCTAATGTCAGAATCCAGACAACCTTAGTTGATTTATTCTCTAATTTTGAAAGGGTTTATAAACAAACCAAATCAAGACTTCTATTCTCATGCCCTTTTTTTTTTTAACAAATTCACCCAGTAAGCCTAAACTACAACCCGATCTCTAACCCTAATATTTCAATTGAATTCAAATATAACTAAAACTGATAACTCAAAGTAGAACTACCATTCTCACCCAGGAGTGTTGCAAGCCAAAACATTCTTCCATTTACAGTTTGTTCATTTAAAACTGGCCGTAAAACTCCCTGTTCACTCTACACATCCCGCCTCGGGCATCGACTCCAAGTGAAGAAGCAACAATTTTTGTTACCATATCAAAAACCAAAAGTGTTCACTACTGAAGAAATTTGAAGAGTCGCCATCTGTCATGTTGCCCACTTAACGCAAGTTAAAATATTTCTTCTGTAAAAATTTACCAGAAAACTTCAAAACAAAATAAAATAAAATAAGAGCTGCATGCAGGGTTTCCTTCAGTTTATTATAAGCCTGGCGGGCCACCAGGCTTTTACTTATGCCCCCTCCAGGCTAAGTATTGCTCATTTATTTAATTTGTTTTAAATGGTTGTATTTCTTTAAGTCGCTTTTCAAATTTTCTGTCTACTTTAAACATTTTTTAACTCAAAATCATGGCGGGCTGCTTGATGAATGACTGCCGGTGCGCCACAACCACCAGGCTTAGCAAGTTTTCTGGGGGAAACCTTGTGCGTGTTATATCTTAATTGGCATATCACACACTACAAAGACCTTTTTGGAGTTAATTCCAAAAAGGACCTTGGAATTAACTGCAAAAAGGAGTTAATTCCAAAGTGAATTCTTTTGCTTGTCACACAAGCAAAAGAATTTGGAGTTAATTCCAAAAAGGAATTAACTGATATATATATATATATATATATATATATATATACATTACACACATACACACACACACACACACACACACACGTGAAGTCCAAGCCGAAGCCACTTCAAGTAACAAAGCCCAGAAAAACAATGCAGCCAAACAAAAGATACAGGAACAGACAAAACAAAACAGAAAAATATCAGGCAGAGCACAAATAGGGTACTTCAAAACAAAACGCAATGTTTAGATGATGACATTATTGTGAAAAAGAACAGGACGTCTTAGATCACAAAACAATCTAGCTGAGAGAATGAACATTTTATTTCTACAACGTTTAATGTTCTGTGCATAATTTGAAGAGGACTTTAAAATACAAAAGCAGCATGCGAGGCATTTCAAGATTTGCCATAAACAAAGCTAAGTTAGTCTGTATAATAACCCCCCAAAAATCTGAACCCCCATCCACCAGTCCAAGATTTGAAAAAAAAAGGAAAAAAAACTGTTTACATTGGTATTTCCTGGAATGTGAAAGGGTCGAACAGGATACACACATAGCCTAAAACAAGCACACAAACTGCAAACATGTTCAAACATTGGTGCACAGACCTATTCTGAAAGTGACCACAAAGTAACTCAGGTTAACTCTACTGCTGCCACAGCAGCATTTTTGTAATGCTCACAAGGTGCAGGTTAAATCAGTAAACGGCACAACTTTGCTCATGTTTGCAAATTACAGTAGGGCTGTTTTTCCTGAGAAATGAGACAGCAGAAGACCGTCTGAGCCTTGCTGCAGCCAAAAACCACCGTGTCCACATTACCAGAAGCAGACTACCTTTGCTCTCTGCCATCATGTATCCTGTTTGCAATCAAAGGTATTCTAAATTCTAAAAGAGAGCAGAATCTGAGTAACCTAAACCAGTTCTAAAGGAACTTCTGAGAAGAGCAAACAGGCCAAGTATGACACATTAGTCTCAGAGATGGTGCCTGCTTGTTTGCCTAGATCCATCACACAGACCGACACAATGTGACATCTCAGAAAGCCCCCAGCCTGTTCTGGTTTAAGCTGGTCAAATGCCACATTTAGAGCTGCAAAAACAAAGATGAGCTACCTAATTTGTCACACAAGCAAAAGACAACCGTCAGCCTCATTTCCTTGAACAAGTGAGGTCTTGTTGGGATTGTAATAAAGGAGCAACGGCATACAAACCTGAGCCAGGTCTTTTTACACCCCAAATCAATGAGCTCATCATTTAGCACTTTTACCAAAGCTACTCATCAGGAATGCCAAGTAGGCAAAGGCCAGTTGCCAGCATTGAGGTATACTGAGATGTTATATATATATAGAGATAGATTCAAAATTTTATGTTATCCAATCTCCGCAGCTTTTAATCTTTGCAATGAAACAGCACAAGAAAAAGCACTGCTGGCTGGAAATACACCACCTCACTCTTTCTTTGCTTACTAAAAGGAAAGGTTGGCATGAGGCACCAGTCATTTTATCACATCAACATCTTGTACTTTTACGGCTTGTTACTACTCCATTGTAAACATTTTTGTTCGGTTGTTGCTTTTTTTTTTTTTTTGGTCAGGATGTGGGACGGGGTTGGTTCAAAATGGTGACCAATACTTATCACCACATATCCTAAAAGAATATGTGGTGATGCGACTCCAACAGCTAATAACTACCAGCAGAAGGTCACCTGTGCCATTTTGCGCTTGATCAGGAGTTGTGATCTGGAATTCTTTATAAGAATCAAAGAATCAAATGGCCCATGAGAACATTAAACTATAAACTGGCAAAAATGGTTTGCCAACAGGTGTGAAATGGAAGAAAGAAGGGACAAGATGGACGTCCATAAAAGTAGCTCTGAGTCTGTAAGAGCAGCTTGTCATGTAAGCAGCTGACTGTGGGCTGATCTGAGCTGATAGCTTGACTAATTAACCAGCTAATAGTAATTTGTGTTACTCTGTAAAATGCAGAAAATCAAGCTATTTTCTGCACAAAAAACCCAGACTAGGTTCAAAAAAATTTTAAATTTAGCAAACTTTTATTATTTATCATCTATTGTGTGAATACAGCTTAAAAATTCTTACTTAAGATTATCATACAGTGAGAATCCAAATAATGGCAACTCATCAGGCTCAGGAATGAAAGGAACAGAGCAAGAAGATGCAAAATATGGCTCATTTCCCACCATCAGTCAGTTAGTTAGTTTCCCCACTTCCTAAAGTTTGCACAAGTGTTTCAGAGCTGACGTTTTACACAGGAAGTCCGATTGTTATAAAACAGGTTTTGGTTTTATCCTCCTCTTCTTAACCCGTTTCTAAACATAGGCAATAAACAATAAATATAAAAAAGTAAAAGAAAGAAAACTGCTTAAGATGGTTAAATATTCATTATCGAATAAAAATATTCGATTATTTGCTTCCTGCACAAGGATTTATAGAGAAAAAAAAACAACAACAACAAATAAGTGACCTATGTACGTCTTAGAGCACACATGGGCTAGCTACTGTGAAAGACTCGATCATGTTACAATAAAGCGCTGCTGATTCTGGGTGGGTCAGAGGCAGAACAATAACAGCTGACCGTCAGCAACCGCTCTCAGCTGGAGCACTGAAAGGGAAACGCTTATCTGCACATGCTGCAAAGGCATACTTCACCTTTTGAGTGCTTAGGTGCCAAGGTTTTTGTTAAAGAAAAAAAAAAAAAAAAAGAAAGAAAAAGAAAACAAATGCATGTAGACTTACCGAGCATCCCATTCACAAAACAGCTGGTGCTGCGCTCCTAGGCCCCCCAGCAGATGTAGAATAACGTGGGGGGCGCGTTCATCAAACTGAATGAGATGTGAGGCGCTCAGACGAGCTCTTTGTACTCCAAGCAGCGCTTTTAGAAAGCCCAGTTCGGTCTTTATGATGTTAGGTCAATTCTACAGCAGCTGTCCCCGCATCCTCACAAACGATGCTTCTGCTCTGAGGCTCAGGAACTCGCTACAATGCCTCCTGCTGTAAGCGTGAGTTGCGTGAACACGCCCTCTTTTTTTCCGCGTCTCCTTAAAGACGCAGGGTGCCGGCGGCCGGCGGCTGCTCTGACTGGCTGTAATCAGCTAGGGACGCAAGCTGCGTCATATGAAATTACACTACACTAATGGAACAGGAGGGGGGAAGTAACTCCTGTAGTAAAAACGAAAAATGCTGTTAAAATAGCTGCTTGATGCTTAAAGAATGCCATTTTGCTTTAACTAGCCATAAACATTATGGCTAGTTATGTAGTTAAGTTTAACTTGTTTTTTCCCCCCTCTTAGAAATGTATACTTACTTAAGCTGCCAACATCAAATTACAAACAAATGAATTTAATTTTGTTATATTTACATGCAGGAGTGAAAGTAGTTTTAAATTCTTGGGGGTACTATGACTATATATATATATATATATATATATATATATATATATATATATATATATATATATATATATATATATATATATATATATATATATATATATATATATATATAAAAGCTGGTAGCTGGTAGCTCTTGAATTGCTACAAAATAAAGCTGTATTTCCTCCCTCAGCCCACTGGCTGCAATATTGACACCTTGAGATGCCATGAGACCTAAATTCTGAACATCATGGCATGGAGTGCATCCCAGTTTTCCATGTCTGGCATATAACCATTCATTTTATCTTTTGAACTGGTTCTATTGATCCTGTGTCCAGAGAGAGGGATAATCAGTAGCCTAGCATCATGACCTGTTTGTTCTGAAGATCCTGCAGCTTCCACTTCATCTTCCTAACATGGCGCCTCCTCACCCTGACTCTCATACTAATAGGAGGAACCACAGAGCTCTGTTAGGTTAAAGCTCGTCTTCTGAAGTTGGGATATTTTTCCTCCAACAGGTTCCAGAGGAATCACCTCAAACTAGATGTTGGACTGGATTTTATTTCACTGTCCTTTGTGAATGTTAGCTTCCCATTTTCAACAGTGGAGCTATAAAGGTTGAAAAAGGTTATTATTTTGGAGAAAGTATCATCAGCATCAATATTTCCACTAAATAAGAGGCAAAAAAAAAATGTTTGATAAAGGAAAAGCCTCTCAGACTCTGAGCCCGACAGCACCAAAATATTTATTAGACAATTCATTTAATTTCACACAATTATCGCAGTAGAAGCCATTTGTTTGTTAAATACTTAATGAAACTTCTTTACCGTGTTTGATGTTTGTTGTGATTGACGTATACTCACAAAGAACGAAGTAATTAGTCCAAGTTTGCCGTTTATTGAACGTTCAGAAACTACAGCGGCTGTGATGAGCCAAGATAAAGGTAAAACAACCCGAACAGATGATCAACTCTAAACCAATCGCACATTTTTACTCTCCGTCTCTCTGTCATTTAAGCACACCAGTTGTCATGGCAACCTCTTGCGCTCCACAAGTCGACCAGAGATTACATTAAAACCATAACATTCAGTCCGTTACGATATTAGGTTTTCAGGCTTGATATTTATTTTGCTATCATTAATAAGCACTCCCTTAACACAGCTGGTTGATGAGTTAATTTTAAACTTCTGCTCTGCTAGTTATTTTGGAAATGGAACCGAAACGTACAGAATTGTTGAAACAATAATTACTGAGATTATTATTGTTGTTGGGTCATTAATTTGAACATGTTTTGTTGTTTTTTGTTGTTGTTCTTTAATGAAGTTAAAGAACGTTTAACTTCATTAAACTGGCTGGCTTAAAACAAACGTTTTAAGCCAGTCAGAGGAGAACATGCTGGTCTCAGCCTCCTGGTGGCGTTCAGTTTGTCACCTAAAGCCGAGGTCGACTCAAAACCTTCCTCGATCGACATATTGCCCCTCTGCTCTACGAACAGTTCAGAAACAATATGAAATGTGAAAAAAAGGTATTCATTAACTGATTAAGTCGTCTTTTAGATTGTTTTTGAAAACCCAATCAGTCATGGCTAATTAGTGGGCGCAGTCGCGGCTGCACAGTGAATCCACTGCTTTTTTTTACAGCAGACAGCCGCTCCCCTCTCTTGCAGGTACTGCGTAGCCCCGCTAAATCTTTTAGGGGTACGCAGTACCCTGCCGTACCCCCTTACTTTCACCCCTGTTTATATGTTTTATACTGTAGACATTTTTGGTGATGTTTTAAAGGCTTCAACCTCGTTGATAGTGATAGTTTATTATTTTCTAGGTGGAAAAAAAAACATGGTCATTTTTTAATGGGATTTTTAAAAAAAATATTTGAATCTTTTCCACAGAATATCTCATAACAGACTTTAAATAAGATGCAGCGAGATTCAAAACGGTGCATATTTGACTTTATAAGCTCAGTATAATGTGCTTTGTTTTGGGGGGGTGGTCAAATTTGAGGTAATTTCTAAAACATTTTTAGTCTGGTTCATTAAATGCCCAGAACAGAGGATTTTGTTTTAAAAGCAAAACAGAATGGAAACAGTAAAAGGTTGCCAAAGAATGACGATAGCGGGATGAAAGTCACAGCTCTTTTTACCAAAGGAGAGCAACCAACTCTGGACAGCTGAAGTAGATAAAATACATGAATTACAACAAGCTTATAACACCAGTTATGTAAGAGCAAAACAACAAAACAAGAACTTAAAATATTTATGTTTGAATCTTGGTTAATGTAGTTGGTTAAAAATTCTAATATATATATATATATATATATATATATATATATATAGTTATCTATGAACTCAAAGAAAGTTTTTGTAGATTATTGTTCAGATCATCACATTTCCAGTGATTGAATTCATCAATCCCAATACCTACATTTTTTGGCAGATACTCAAACGTCCTTCCTGAACTCCTGAGGTGAGGATAAGACATCTCACCTTGTGCTAGTCATGTGTTGGCCCTCTGGCTCTCATTTCCCATATATGGTTGGTTCTTTTCACCAACTGGCTTACAGTAACACACAAAAAAATGCTTTTAATAAACTTATTTTCATCCAAACATGGAAATTGTACATACACGTCCTTTTTCTAAGCCGTTATTCATTTATATTTGTCATGTGAAGGGAAAAAGTGTGAATTTTTCAAGAAGGGTTTTTTCAGCTTGATAAGCCGTCCCCAGTCAGTGGCCACCCAGTGGCGTTGTTTACAATGCAAATTAGCAGGAAATACATTCCAGGCTCTGTATACGCACCCTTAAGTCAGGAGAAAGGAATGTGTGAACGGCTCACAGAGGGCAAATGTCAATCTACCTAGACAGAATCTACACTTTAGTCTGAACACAGATCTTTCCCAGTCATGTAGCTATCAGCTCATGGTGTTCTTCAAACTGCAGTCGGTTTCGCCTTCGGCTTTTTCCCAGAACAGTCTGTCCCACCGACTGGTGGGAGAATACGTGACTCTTTATGTTAAGAATTTGAGTGCAGTGGCCTTCCATTTAGGTTGTGATATCTTTTGACACAAGGACGCTTGAACGCATCAGCTCAACTGCTCTCTTCCTAAGCAGCTGACACGCACTCAAGAGTGAAAATGAAATGTGTTCAGAGAAAGAGGATTTCTTTTTTTCAACAAATTTGAAAATAAAGATCAGAGCCTTTTATCTTTCACTGCAAACCACCAAAAAGAGAAGGGAATTTTCAAGCGAATGTAAAAAGGCAAAATGACAACGTTCTTCAACAAAACGAAAAGTCAAATGGAATCCAAGTTGGCAATTATATCCTTACAAAAGAACAACATTCTTCAACTTTTGCATTTTAGCTTTTACAGCTTGACTGCTCCTTTTAGTCAAACATCAGAAGAAAAAAAGTGCTTTTAATACTGCGAAGAGAACACTATCAATATTTTCTCAGTGTGAGTTTAATTCGTCTTTTGATGTTGCTACATATTTCTTAGACCTGGAATTTTGAAGTTCGGGGAAATCATGAATGTCTTATTTTTGTTAAATGGTAAACAAATATTTCTCCCGTCACTGAACGCCTAAGGCAAATTAAAGTGCAAACCAAATATTATCACTTCCCACTTAATACTCAGAGCAGTGTAGACGTGTGTGTTTCTCATAGGTCCATACTGCTGAACAAACTTTTGTCAAAATGGGAAATAGAGCAAAGAGCCACTGGGGAAAGTTTCAGTAATTGGCTTCCTCCAGAGCAAGATGCCTAGAGCTGGCAGCATATTCAACAAGACAGTGATTCACATCAGCAAATGTAATAGGTTTGGGTGGCTTTTCCATTGATAAGTAGAATCAGCATTTGTGAAGTACAGTTTGAATTTACTCAAGTCATCTTTGTCTGATTGTACAACGTAGAGGTAACAAAAAAAAAAAGCAAAATCAGAAGAAAGCTGTTGGAGCCCAAATATTTGTTTTCACAGCTCTGTACAACTGACAATAATACAATAAAAATAAAAAAAACATGTTTTTTTTTTTTATTTCTGCTGTTGCTCTTTGCTCAATATGTCGCAGTTTTAGAGTCGCCAGTCTAGCTGATCGACAAATGTTCTCTGATTCGTAACACCAAAGACAGTCAGAATCAGGACATGTTAAATAGATCCCATGAGGAGATACGAAAATGTAAAAAAAAAAAAAAAAAAAGTGACCGATGTGAAGCTTCTTCTTTGTCTTCTTCATTGTGTGGGTGAACGTGAGCGAGCGATACATTTCTGTCTCTCTTAGAAGATAAAACCGCAGTTCTGAAAATGTTAAATAAAAAAAATCGCACCATTGTTCTAACTTGTACAAGCAAAAATTCCAACAAATATTTAGTTTTTAAAACTGAAAACTGAGCTTCAGATGATACGTTTTCTGAAACACACATTCAGAGTGGCTACTCAAAAAAAAAAAATCACAAGTTTTTCACTTTCTGGTTTAACAACTAGAACATAAATCCCTCTCCATGATAACTAATCAATTATTTATGAATAACTACCCTGTCTTCTGAGAATATAAAAGCTTCTCTTTTGTTGCAATTCACTGTATGATAAAGTGAAAAAAACAAGATCAGGATGAACATTTCTCTAGAATAGACTCATGCTAACCCCATCTGCATGATTTCTCCCCGTCATGTTTAAAATCAATGTTTTTTGGCCTGAAGTAAGGAGATTACACAAACACCTGTCCTAATTTTCAGCATGCTTGCACCAGATCTGGCTCCTCTTCCA
Organism: Poecilia reticulata; assembly: GCF_904066995.2. Classification (NCBI taxonomy): domain Eukaryota; kingdom Metazoa; phylum Chordata; class Actinopteri; order Cyprinodontiformes; family Poeciliidae; genus Poecilia; species Poecilia reticulata. The sequence goes on along the minus strand of NC_088837.1, from coordinate 16,448,559 downwards.
ACTCTTCCCCTGGAACTCGTGCTCCTCGTGCGTCTGAATCATTTCTCCGCTGTTGCTGAGAGAATCAGGTCACTCCTGCACTGTGGGATCAAGTGTCAGTAATCGCTTTATTTTCCCCGTCCATGCAAAAAGGGTCCGCTGACGGCTGACCCTGTAAAATGACTGTCTGGAAAGTCTGATATGGTTTCTATTTTCTTTAAAACCATTGTTTACACAGCGGCAATGAAGCTCCACTAATCCTCTCATATGTCAACAGTGCAAATCCCCTGACTAATTTGCCAACAAATTTATTATTCTTCATTAATATTCCATCACGTTCTATAATGTTCCGATGATTTATGAACAAAACCTAAAAAAGGAATATGTTTTGAACAGCTATCCTACTGTTTCCTTCGTTGCTGAGATGCATTTTTGTTCAGAGTGAATATTTTTGGGCTATTTCTCCAGACTGCAAACATGTTTTATTCAGTTGGGTTCCATTCCAGCACAGAAATGTCCCGTGGAGCTGTTGTGGAGACCTGGCTTGTGCAAAAGTGATGCAAAGAAACAACATTACACCACATTAACATTTTCCTAGTAGCAACATGAACAACTCAGAAAACAGCAAGCTTTGGGTTTCGAAAACATTATTAAATAAATCTCTCTGACATAAGCTTGGTTTTGTTATGTTGACATTTAGCAAATTCTCACCGACCCAAAACAAGAAGTGTTTTATCTGATTCACTTTCAGAAAAGAAAGTGCAAAAACAGTGCACGCATCGTTTTATCCTGTGTATGTAAACTTGTGAGTTAAACCGTATAATTTGTGTATCCTGTTAGAAAAAGTATTATGTTGGAAGAAAGCTTGTTCAGTGCTTCTGGACACATGAGGGTAGGAGGTTCATCTTCCAGCCGAACAACAATTTGAAACATTTAGTCAGAGCTAAAATAGAAGTGTTTAAATCAAGGCATATTCATCTGGAATGCTTCAGGGAAAACACAGACCTAAACCTAATTGAAAATCTTTGGCGAGCCTGATAACTTGCTGTTAGCAAACTATCCTTTCAATGTGATAAATTCTGAGCTATTTTGAAAAAAGAAAAAAATAGAGTTTGACATTTTCATGGTTTTAACTTGAAGAAAGGGAGTTTTTCTTTATGACTTTGACTGCTGTAAGAGGAAATAATCCGTGTGGATTCAAAATATCCTTTGGTCTGGTCCCTCGGTATTATAAGACTCATATAGACATGTTGATGGACTGAGCCCCAGTCCACAATCAGCATCCTCAGACAATCACAAAAGGTGCCACAACGCTTTAATGTGATTCATAGCATTTGTCACTAGTGATGTTCGGAACGTCTGAGCTTGAAGCTGATTGATATAAATATCTGGTAAACAATATGAGACAAGTACATACAGTAAACAATAAACTGGAGCTCCAGCAGTGACTAGATGGAGTGAGAAACCCAAAGAAGGCAACCGGGGGCAACAATGACCACAAGTGCCTCTCGCTCCAAATCAGAGTCCATTCCTCACTGTGTTTTTGTCCTCAGTCGGACGGTACTTTCTCCTTCCAAGCTAGTTTGTCCATTTTCAATAAGCCATGTGGTCCATACTCTATATGGATCTATGGTGTTTTTTTTTCTTCTTCTTCTTCATAAAGCTCTCATGAAAAACAAATATACAATAGTTTTATAACAAGGACTCTTTTTCTTCAGAACTCTGTTCTGTTTTTCCTTGTTCACATTGTTGATCCATCAAATGTACCCTAATGGTTGCAGAAAACCTCTCGAATGATTGTCTTTTCAGAAAATACAGAATACATAGATTAACCAAACAAACGCGCTAAACACAGTCATTCTTACACACTCTTCACAGAGGAGAAAAGCACTATTTAAAATGCCTGCAATGCTTAATATTGAGCAAAAAACTCTGTCATTCAGACAGAACAAAATATACAAAAAAGAAAAAAACAAAAAAAAAGCAAAATATAAATAAACCAACAAAGAAAATCAAAGACTTGTCCTCAGGGTGGATGCTAGGAGGAGAGTTGTGTGTCAAACAAAGGAGGAGAAGCCCGCGGTAGGTGCCTGAGCGGCACAGCCCAGGCTGCTGGGGGGCCGGTAGAGGGTGCTGTGCTGGCTGGGGGGGTCGGAGGAGAGCAGCGAGGGGGTGGGAGTCCGGCTTCCCTTGGGCCTGAACAGATTGCCCTGGCCCGGGCCCTGGCACTGGGGCTGCGGGGATGGAGCGCTCTGGGGAAGGAGTGGAGGCAGAGGGGGCACTGGCGGTGGGTGCGGGCGGGTCTCCTGTTCCACGAGGGGCTCGGGCTGGGAGTAGCCGTACGCAGGAGGACGAGAGACGCCTTTCTGCTGCCGCCGCCAGGAGTTGTAGTAGGTGGGGTCGCTGATGTAGTGGTTGACGAAGGAGTGGGTCTTCTGTCGGCTCTGATCCATCTCGTACTCGCTGTCGCTTCCCTGCAAGAACGCAACAGTCAAACGTCAGAAGAGAGCGAGACACGCACACACACAAAAAAAGTCCTGACAGCTACATTTTCATCCACTCATAATCGAGGCTAATTCTATTTCTACTACTGAGCTGTTCGCTGACAAAGACACAATGCTGAATCACAGCACAGCAGGAAACCGCTACTCACAACTGTAAATCTATTAAGGCTTGGAACATCCAACAGGAGCAGACCATCATTTCTATTAGGAATCCGTCAAGTCGGCTCACCTATAGCTCCGTGGAGCACGGACGTGATAAGTGTACACAAGAGCATCCTGGAATTGGATAAAGATATTGTTTACAGGATTACTTTCTAGCTTTCTCGTAATATTAATCTCATACGTTATGAATGACTGTATGGGTGAATCTTTTATCGTACTGGCTCAGAAACAAAAACGGCAAAAAAAAAAAAAGAAAAAGAAAAAAAAGGACAGCAAATTACTCTTGAAGAGAACGTTAAGACTTTGCGTGCGTGACAAACGCTTACTCGTGCGCTAGTCCGTTGAGATACTGCAGCCTAGCAGATGTCGAAGGACCATTTGTTTGGACAAGTGACTGGTAAACAGTGGGAGGCTATGCAGAGGAAAAAGAATAACACCAGGTTGTGTCTCCGGGGAGAACACTGTTTGTTCGGCTCGAACAATGTTTTGACTGCAGGTAGCAGATAAATGAGCGGAGGTGCGGACGACGCTCGGAACAGCTCTTTTTGCCTTTTCCACCTTTCAGTTCCTCTTATCAGATTAAACCCTCATCTGTTTACCAATTCCGCACACCCCGTAATGAGCTGGGGCCAGCTAAATTAATAAATGAATACCTGCTAGAGAAACACTAATTAGTTTGGAAGACATTTTAGCACACAGGGGACACATGCAGTAGCTGAGCACCGTTTTCTTTCCTGAAAAGTCAGTAATAAAAGATTCAGAGATGTCAGCAGTGACTCGGATATGCTAATAGGGAATACTTAATTTCCAGATGATCCACTTGAGGCGGATTGTCAGGCAAAATTGCTTTAATTTATTGCAGGAAACACTGGCCCGCGGTCATAAAACTGTCTGCTTTTTAACTATAGCAAAGTGAGGTAAAATAATCTTTTTTGAAAAGGTTACAACTTTCCCCCGGAGAAATTTGTCACTTTGAGAAGCCGATAGAGCCGAATTTTTTACTTTTTAATACCCGTCCGCTTCCTGTTACAGACTGTAAGCCAGAGTTGCCACCAACCTGAGAGTCAGAAACCTCAGAGGGTTTTTCAGTCAAGCTGCTGCTTTCCGCCGGGATCAGGTCATTATATTTAGTGCTGACATCCTCATCCGAGTAGTGCAGGCTTCCAGGACTGGGTCTTGGAGGAGACCTAAGGAGATTGGGGAAGAAGAGCACAGATGAAACACTGAGTGTGTGATTTTACAGCTAAAATAAGACTCTGAAGCAAATGTGAGCAAACTACTTTAAAAAGAAAAGTCCTTTTCACCCTCTTCACAGCGCCACACAGGACATCTGGTTTTCAGTTTTCAGCTTTGAATGTTTTTAAAAAAACGCACAATAATGAGAGACTCAAAATAGTGTCGCAAACTATAAAAGGGAAAATGATCAACTATTTCAGAGAATGAGCAGAACAATGCATATTCTTGGAAGCCCTTAACAGAACGTTCAAGACAGATGACGTAATTCAAATCGCTGGAGTCGATCAGTTTTAAGTTAGCACAGGATCAGTGGCGCAACTACACATTATTCAGGTGGATGCAAAAACATAGATCGGCGCCCCCCCAACCCCCCCCCCCCCCCCCCCCCCCCGAGTTTTAACCTTTAACGTGAAGGTTAAAACTCGCTACATTTACCTCGTTATGTGCGCGAGGTGAAGGAGCGTAAGGCGCGCATTAGTGTACGGGAAAACATCATCGGCGCGCCGCCCCCTCCAGACGGGGTTTTGGCGCCCCCTCTGGTGCTGCGCCCCTATGCGTTGCATACCCTGCATACCCACTTTTTGCGCCACTGCACAGGATATGTTCAGCTAATTTAAACCTTCACAGACCCCCAAACAGAATCCTTCACAAAAGACTATTCACTTGCTCACGCATGTCATTTTGTAGTTATTCAACCTGAATGATTTGAAAAAAATGAGTCAGCGATGCAGAGTTCCTGTAGAAAAGCTCAATAATGAAAAACCAAGTAAAGTAAGAAAAGACTCCTTCATTTCTGCTGGATCCAGTCATTATGTTCATGAACTGAAGAAAGAGAAGCATCCAGATGTAATCGTTTTTTTCATTTCTTCTGAAGTAATGACTGCTCCTGTGCATAAGGTCTAAAATTGACCTGGACCATAAGAAAGTTGAAATGGGCCACTACCTTCACTTAACTGAGCTACGTCAGCGAGATTAAAATGGGAATTATGCCAAACAAGCAATAAAGACAACCTCTACTACTCTTATTGTTTTGCCTGAATCGTCCACTAAGACCTCAGTAGAATGTGTGAAGGTTCTCAAAAAGGTAAATAATAACCTTCCCTTTGAGACAAGAGTTTTCTTGGCTTGCTTAAAGTACCAGTGGTACAAAAACAAACATTTAAATGGAAAATGTTGAAAGTGGGGTTAGAAGAGACAAACAAACTGTGATGTAAAGTGAAATATTAATGCACAAAGCAGACAACCTTGACAATTTCTCAGATAAATCTTGAAATGTGCTGCGTTACACAAGCAGAAGCGACATTACTGCTTCCTTTTAACGGCCTTGAAACTGTTAAAACAACAAACACGTATAGATCTCCTTCAGGTTGGAGAGGATGGATGTGCGAGGGCGGACTCAGACGAGTTTCAGACATCAAAAAGATTCAGCCTCGTGAGTGGGAGCATCCTGAATCCCTTTGATCCCCTTTTCTGGCCTCCACGATCAAGGAGAACATGGCATATTAACCTGCATTTGAATGCACTGGCCACTACATTCCACGATAATGTGCACACTAATGTGCGCAAGTGCAACTGTTTTATCTGATTTGTGCATTTGCGGTGACAAGATGCAGACTGTTAGGCTGTAACAAAGGTCAACCGTCTGACCATGACCCGATGCCTCTACTCAACCTCCTCATGCTGCAGAGTCTGCGAAACCCCTCTTATCAAATGTTTAACTAAACATTACCAAACTGCCGGAGCACCAAAGTCCTGCTGACAGTAGTTTATGTTGGGATAACTCTCACAGCGCTGCAGCAAAGGCTAAAGGCCAAGGGAAAATAAGCAGCTCTGACCCAAAAGCACTCTTTGTCTCAAGCAGAGATGGGCAGACAAAGAGCATAGGCAGATGCTGTTGAATGCTGATCGGCTGGCATTGTGCTGTTCCCCTGTATAGCTTGCTGCTTCCCAAAACACTGAATATAAATGAGAAGAGAGGAAGGAGGCTCAGACTGACAGCACACAGAGGTACAATATAAATTCTTATCAGTATTCCAAGTGAAACTGACTATGCATAAGAAAAAGAGGGGGAAAAAATGTATTAAGTTTGAGAAGTGCAAATTTAAAAAAAAAAAAAAAGGTATAAAGGTTGTTAATTGAATGGTGCAACACGACATGTGTTATGTTTCCGAGCCAAACTATTCCATTTAGAAACCGTGACATAGTTTTAAAAACTGGATTTACTGAAACAAGAGAGACTTCCACATCTGTTTAAAACAGAATCACCATTTACCATGTATGGGTGATGACATGTCGCTTGGAATGTGCATCTGCTGTAAGCAGTAAACGGTTTTCTTGACTTGCAGGAAAACTGTAAGTCAATGGGATAATGTCGAATGTTTTTGGATAGAACATAAAAAGGATATGGGTGCACATTCCTAACTTATGAAAACACCTTAGTTCAGGGGTGCCTCTAGGGCTGGCATCCTGCATGTTTTAGTTCTCTCCCTGGTGGTTGTAACAACCTCCTCAGCAAGTCAGTGTTCCTCTTAGGCCTTCTAATGAGCCATCATTTGATGCAGGTGTGTAAAACCAGGGAGAGAACTAAAACATGCAGGATGCCGGACCTCGTGGACCGACTTTGGGCACCCCTGCCTTAGTTGAAAGTAATTTTACTAACAGGACAGAATTATGTTCGTTCACACAAAACATTCACTGATAGAAACACTTTTTGCGCCAGGATGATTAGAAAAATTTGAAACCTGGCTTCAAAGGACATAGTAACCCAAGGCACACATGCATGACACAATCCACTCTAATGTGATGACAGGTCACTATGCAAGAGTCGGCATCCAGAATACCGAGTCGACTGTGGCTGTTGTGAAAAAATGTGTTGTGTTAACCATGTTTTTAACTTATCTCTCCTCTGTCAGTACAAACTGACCGCTGTTATAAAGTTCTCCACATGTTTTCCAGTAGTCCAAATGAATGCTTTTAAATGACTTGCTAGCCTTCCAGCCTCCCAGCTGATGCACACTGGAGCCTTTCCTCACTACTTTCTTTTTGGGTGGCCATTGTGTTAAGAACAAATGCCCCTGTTTTGCATTGTATACGTGGCATAATTCATTAACTTTCAGCAAAGTTCTTGGCTGTCTTTTGGCTGTGTTCTTTCCATCGATCTTTTTAACCTGTTTCTTCACTGTAAACATACAAATGAGCACTTAGTGGAAGCTACAAACCCTTAACACAGTTGAAAAGTGCTCTTATAAATATGAGGATTTAGGTTATTTCAACAGAGAAAAAACAGCTTACCGGGTGTAGATGCCGTTTTTGCGGCAGAATGAGTTTTTCCCAGAAAGGCGTCTGTTGTTGAGCTCCAGGGCAGGGAAGCGTCCTTCATCCAGACGTACCATCTCTCCATGGGTCAGAGGAAGCGAGGTGCAGTTTGAGTGGTTGCCTAGAAGATTTTTTTTATGAAGATGACACTTTGTTTGCGTTGGGATGAACTCTCCAAAGGAAATATGCTACTCATATATTTTTTCAAAACAAGCAATTTTACGAATCACTTCTATTCTTTTGTAAGATATGCAAAAAAAAGCTAAAAAAAGGATAACATTATTAGATAATAATTAACTTTAGTTAAACAGATCATCCACAGTAAGACACAAATTCTAATGATTCTGTCCACATGCACTACTAACTACATGGACGACTAGATTATTTAAAGAAATAAGCTTTATTATGGCATAATTACCATACGTAATTACCAATGCAGATAAACTGGGTTTCTTAGAACAGTTGTGTCAATTAGGATAATTGACAATTGCGCAAATTTCCCTCTTGATGCGATGGCATAGGAGCTACTGGTGCTGTAGTTTTACAATTACTCTCCATCTAATTAATGGCCCCGGCATTAAGCCGCTGCCAAGCCATTTGTCGTGTTATTGATCCTCGCTGCAGTTCAAGTCGGACAATAATATTTGTCTACTTCAGCTCCCTTACCGATAACCTTTACTCTCATGTTTCTGTTGTCAGCCAGACAATGTAGGAAAATCAACATAATGGGTTTAATTGTGAGTGCCTCCGCACTCTTGTTCTATAAAATAGACTTCAGCCGGTGAATCATTAAGCTTCCGTTTCTCTGTAGACTTGTCCAAGATGAAGACCAATTCCGCCCCGCGGCTTAAGTTGCATGAGCACAATGAATGCGTGGCGGTCAGCTGCATTTCCTACCGTCCGTTTTCTTGGTGTACTTTTTACTCTGGCCTCGGATAATGAGGATGAAAACAAGGAGGAGGATGAAGATGAGGCCGACCAGAGCAATAACGACCAAGAACCACCACTCCTCGTAGAAAGGAGACACTTTCTGGGCTGAAAAAAACAAAAACAAAACAACCATTGAGAAGCAAAAACATTCAAGTAGACCCAATAAAATGCACAGGTTTAGTTAAAAAAAAGAGAAAAAAAACAGTATCACTGACAATTTCTTCCAGTAAATCAAACTAACAGCTGAAAATCATATTATGTTAAAAAACAATATGATGTGGTTCAAACATAATTTTCTATTAGTTTTGATGATTATGAAATACAACTAATAAACACCCCAAATTCGCTCAAATTAAGAAATTATCTAGGTAACACTAGAATATTTTAGTACAGGAATGTTGGCCAAAAACCATTGACTGATAGGTGCAGTTTTAAGCAGAATTTACCTGATATGGAAGGGGACGGGGCACTGGGGGAGCCATAGCCATAATCGTTGACCGCAATTACTCGAAAGTCATAGGTGACCCCTTCTCGAAGCATTTCCAGATTGAGCGTGTATGATGTCACTTCTTTGGGAATGTCTTTAATAAGAATATCCCACAATCCTTCATCTGTTTGGGCAAAAAGACATGTTTACAGAAACCGGTGGCGCATCGCACAGACTCAGGAAGGTGTGGTCGCTCACCAGAAGGTCTGGCCTCAATCACGTATCGCGTAATGGGCGCACGGCCTTGATCTCCACTTGTCCAATGCAGAGTGAGGGCAGAGCCATATCGTGAAATAAATGGCTCTCCAGGAGGACCGGGGGCTCCTTAGGAGGTAAAAATAGCCGGGCATCACGTCACAGATGTTCTTCAAAGGCTTTATTGCTTGACATGAGAGAGAGAAACCGGCGATACATAGCAGCCTTATCGGACAATACCTTCGCCAGGACCGGTAGTGATGTTGGCCTCCACTTCAGGGCCGTACGTGAGCGTTTTAGCCCGAATGCGGTAGTTGTAAGTGACGCCGTCTGCCAGGTCTTTGATCTTCATCCACAGAGGAGAGCTGCCCTTTACATCCACCGTCACTATCTTACTGACACCTGGAGTGCGAGGAGAGGAGTCTGTACAGGAAACACTAAGACTCTAGATACTGCTTTCAACAAATCACAGAAAACCAAGCTTTGAGCAAAGATCAGAAATAGTTACACAAGACCAAAAAGGCAACCAGGGACAAGAGTATTTGCATGGAAAGCAGAAAAATGTTTTATTTCCAGTAGCTCTTTAGTTGTCAAGAGAGAAACAGACCAAGAGATATTTATGTGTTTATTGCTTTGCTTGCTTCACTTTGTGCTCACTACCCAAGGGACGACAGCAGCTTTAGTTCGGCTTTCCTAGTCTGCTCTCAATTATTTGACAATCTGGTCAAGGAAACAACACTTAGCCAGCTATTAACCATGTTTCTCGCAGTAAAAGAGGAAGCTGTAGAGAGGCACACAAGAGCATTCCAGCGTAATTTATCAGCCTTGCCTTATACGTTACTGCAGGGTCTATACCCATCTGCAACAAATTAGAACACAAGCTTAAGCAGCATGATTTAAAAACGAAAATGGTTAAGAGAGGAGAGGTTGTAAATCACTGCCTGAGAGAGTCATCTGAGGAATGTCAAGAGAAGAGGAACGTTGTCAGGCTACAGGCGGATTTTCCTCACCGTCGACTGGAGTGCAGGGCTCATAAACCAGACGGTAGCCTTCGATGATGCCGTTGGCCTGCTTCGGCTCCCCCCAGGACACGTTCACCGAAGTTGTGGTCAGCTCGCTGAAGTGGATGTAGCTGGGAGCAGTGGGTGCTTTTGACAGAAGGATAAAATGTAATTACAGTCAGATCCCTCATTAGACTACAGTGACTCTCAAAAGGATTCCAGTCAATTCAACTTTTCCATATTTCGTCATGTCGCTCCCATAAACTCTCACCTAATTTACTTCAATTTCAATTTGAAGTCATAAAACGAACACAAAATAGTGCACAGTGGGAGGAAAAGAAGAGATGGTTGCCGTTTTTCTTTTCAAATTTGAAAAGTGTGGAGGTAATTCGTATTCAGTCCCTTTCCTCCAAGGCCTTAAAATAAAACCGAGAAAGACCAATTCCATTAAAACGTAACTTAATCAGTAAATAGTCCACTTGTGTATAATTTAAGCTCTGCATAAATACAGCCATTCTGGGAAGGAATGAAAGGCCTGTTAAGAGGAAAATAGAAAGGAAAAAGGCAACTGAGGCTATGGATACAGTTTAAACCAAAGTTAGGTTATAAGGCAATAACCTAAGCTTAAAATATCTAACATTCAATTTGTACCAAAAATGAAAAAAAAACAAAAACAAAAAAACAATGGAAACATCATGCTGTGGGGATGCTTTGCTGATTGGAAAAATAAATGAAGTAAGATTCAGGGTAATACTTGGAAAAAAGCATGTTTTCAAAGAACACCTTCGACCAGGACAATGACTTCAAACACACAACTGGAGCTACAATGAAATTGTTTAGATCAGACATGTCCAACTATTGTTTCTGGAGCCCTGTTGTCCTACAGTTGTCAGATGTTTCCCTCATCCAACACGTTTGAATAAAATGGCTGATTTGTATCCTCAGCATGCAGTCAAGTTCCACAGAGTCCTACTGAGATTTTTTTTTTTTATCTGTAAAGCATTTTGAAAACCACCATATTCCATCAGATTTGGGTTTGTGGATGGAATGAGACAAAAAAACGAAAAAGAATACCTTCACAAGTGTTGCAAAAGTATCGCACTGTTCTCTGAACAAATGTAAGCCATTCCAAAGTACATATATATTTTCATAACATGTAATTGATGGCATCGCAAAAACAAATTTTGATTATTTTTCATGTAATTTATCATTAAGGACTTATTACTTTAAACAAGTCTCTCCGTTTGCTTTAAGCATTTTAAACAGCAACACGACTTTATTTATAATGAAAAGAAGTTGAATTGCACCGAAGGGAAGACTGAAAACACCACGAGACGAAACAAAGAGACACAAGAACAGCAGAAAATATTCAGCTGTTGTTTCTCTTAAGGTATTCTACTAGATTAAGCATATTGATTTATCATCTGGATAAAGGAGTCTGTGACTGGAAAAAGTCGACTGCGGCTTAGAAAATCAGCCTCCGACCTTGAAGAAGAGCTGTGAGAATTCTGCCTGCTGAGCCAACCCCGATTCAGCTGAGTGTCAGGATTTAGCCGCAATTCAGCATAAGGAATGAAAGATCACAAAAGCTTGTATTGGCTGTGTTCCCAGTCCTCAGTGGTGAAAAGAGCCAAAATTCCAGACAGTGTTTTAAAGTTCTCAGCACTTTCTAACCTTTATGAATGTCATAACTTTCAAAGGGCACAAAAGAATCATTCTGACTGTAAACATTCTCTTTTTTTTTTTTTGCTGAAACCCCACAGGAGGGAATCTAACTTGCTTCTAAGCAAAGACGTAAAATTGTGGCCAGAATCTAATCAGCACCCATCATTCTTGATAGTCCTTTTTTCATGTTACTCTACTGTTCCTCACTGTGGAGTGCCCTGAAATAATAGGCAAAAAGCCTCTGATCTCTCATGCTATTCCTCAAGAGACGACACTAAACTGCTTAAAAAAATAATAGCATAAAGCTTCCTGCTGAATTCAAGCAGTGGCTGAGTTTGCAGAGTTCCAGAAACTCAAAAACTCCCATGAACTGACTTTAAAGTCATCTATTATTCTCTTTATAGGCTTCTTCTGGGACTACATCATATAACCCACATGAGAACCCTACACAGTGTCTAGATCTGGAGAGTGGGGTATCACTGAGTGCAAAAAACATTTGCAAAGTTAGCATTGGGTTGGAAACGTATGAGGCTGCAAAGTGGAGCAGGGTGCTGAAAAAAAAAAAGGCTTGGCACCAAAATAAATGCCGGTGGTCTATTGAATAATCTTATCCGCATTTGCACCTGCTTGCTGAGTGCGCCCTCTGGTGGGCAGGGAGCGTGGCCCATCCCCTGCAGCATTGAAGGCTGCCACGCTGATCATGTAGGTGGTGTAGCCTGTCAGGTTTTTAAGCTTCACCCCGAGCTCTGGCAGGAACAGAGTTCGCAGGCGCTCCGTCTCGTTCTGGAGCTGAAACTCCCAGAAGTAGATCTGCGGACAGAGTCATCGCATGGCTTTTTTGCGGGACAGACAAATACTGGAGGCATAATTGAAAGCGCACGCAATCCTGATACCTTGTAACCCTGTATGTCTCCGTTCTGAGCATCCAGAGGAGGCGGGTCCCAGGTAACGTCCAGCTGAGTAGCTGTTGAAGACTGGACCACCACGTTTTGAGGAGGAGCGGTTGGGACTGGAGGGAAAAAGGGAGAAAACGTTCAACGATAAGCTGCTTTTGTTTGTTTAAAACCTGAGGAATAATAACTGGAAGTAAAACTGGGTGCAAACTGAGAAATTAACCCTACCCGCCTCTCCGACAAACACTTCCTGCGGTGCACTGCTTGGACCCTCCCCAACCGCATTATACACGCTGAGTCGGATCTCGTAGCGCTTGTGTTTGTTCAAGTCTAACATGGAAGAATGCAATGCGGCATTGTAATCGAGGACTTAGAGATGAAAAAGCAAAAAACTGAAAATAAAAATCCAGGAGAAACACCCATTCACACAAATGCCACGGCGAGATAAGATCACACCCAACACAGAGAGCACAGCGGTTCAGAAATATAATGCAAACTGATCAAAAGACGTGGAAGCATGTGGGAAGACTTGCCAGTGATTAAAAAGAAGGAAACCATGCTGAAATAATGACAGGGCAGCTGGCAGAGATTAAAGTCTCACACACATACACACACACACACACCCACACACACACACACACACACACACACACACACACACACATAAATAAGAAAAAGCGGTGGCTACAGCTGAGTGGGAGGATGCTGCTGACTATTGCTGTAAATAACACAAATCCACGACTTTGTGGGAATAATATTCACTAAATGGTATTTAAGCTAAAGGACAGTGATGGGAAATCCACAAGGGGCAATGTAAGACTTACTGTCGAGTTCATACTGGGTTAAAGAGGATTCTGTCAAGTTTCTGATGCTGTATGGAGCTGGGAGGTCGGACGCAAAATAGGAAATATTGGGAGATACGAGAATTTAATCATTATTATTATTTATCTTTTTTAAAAAGACAGATGCAAAAAAGCATGTCAGTAATATTATTAGAGCTTACATGTGAAATCAGCCCAGCTTGCAGAAGGACTGTTTACTGTGCGGACAGAGAAGCTGCGAAGGCGATCGTAGTGCAACTCCCTGTACCTGACTCT